>NC_087209.1:18376356-18388856 GCF_015104395.2 Macrobrachium nipponense | reverse complement strand
TGTTGACTGGACTATTGTCTTGTCCATATTGCTTTTATTTTCAGCATTTAGAGAAAATGAGTATAGACAACTCAGTGCAGTTGCCGTACTGGGCATAAAATTCAGTATATGAATTCTGACTCATTCTCTTTAGGCCTGAAGAGCAAGGAATTCGAGCATCAACAATGTTGTTTTTAAATGCACAGCAGGAGTTATACAACTTTTGTAAATATCTGTAAAGTAGCGTTTTAATATTTTAAAATTCTTTAAATTTAATGATTTTACAAAAAATATAAGATTCATATAGTAATTTACGTATTTATTTTTTAGATTGTGTAATTTATAGATATTTTTATTTAACAGAGATTTAGATAATATAAGATTTTTTTTTTAAATACATTGAAATGTATTTACTTAGTTTTTCAATCTAATATAGATATCTATGTATATATATATATCTGTATATACAACTATATATATGAATATGAAGAATTTTTAAAATACATATGAATTAATTTAAAATAGTTCTTAGATTGACATATGTTGCTAGTTTTTGAATAAAATTCTTGGAGATTTTAAATAGCTTGTCTAATCCTTCGGGGCCAGCCCTAGGAGAGTTAATATTAACTCAGTGGTCTGGGTAAACTAAAGTTAAAAAAAGAGCGTTGTATATTTATTGGTCGTATACCGGTTGCTGTGAAGTGTCAAAGTTTAATAATTTATAAGGACATGTTGTACTCTTTCAAACTCCAATATTGTTTCGGCATAATTTCATTTGGGTTTGGGGATTGTACCCCATAATAGTTAAATTCGCTTCAGATTCGGTGACCCTGGAATGTGAAAGTGTTGTTTATGTGGTTAAAGATGATATGCATATATTAAAACAAGTCGTGATCCGACCTCCAGCTTACTTGGGATGCGTGCAAGTTTTCCCCTCATGCATAAGTTGTCTACATTATATCACTAACTTTGAACGTAAATTAAAACGTGTTAAAGTCTACGGTAGAAATGGAGCCATATTTTATTAGAAATAATTTTTTACTGTTTAACATACACAATATTTATTTTTTACATTTCCATGCTAATAAGGAGTCTTAAATATCCTATCCTAAAATTCCTGTATCTTTAACTCAACGCGAAACACCTTTTTTCAGACCTTTTTTAAGCTCTTCCATAGACCTTTCCTCCCCACCACCACCACCACCACAACAATAAGTAGTTTGTAGGCTTACTCCCCGAGTAAGTGAAAATAAAACGTCAACTTCACGTTCTTTAGAACAGTGATTCATATTATGAAAATAAAATTCCTTAAAACTGAAACTCAATTTTTAAGTAGAAAATGCGAACCAGACTAGGGAGTATAACGGAGAAAAAGAAGAAGAAAAAAAAGGCATATAATACAAAATGCAGCGCTCTTAAAAAATCAAATGTGTTTTCATTCCCCATCATTTGCACCATGAAAATATATGCTGCCATAACGTGGAGGCCAGGGCATGGCAACCATCCTAAAACTTCATTTTTGGCCTCGTTGATATGACTTCATTTGCTGCCATAACACGCGAAACTAAATTCACCTTTTTTCCTGTAATGAAATCTACTCGACTTTAAACCAGATTTCGCTTTAAATGCAAGAGGAATGCTTTGCTGTGCCAGCATTTCCATAATCCGGAGAGCCGAGGGCAAAATAACTGGAAAATGGGACGATATCCGTCGCTTCCTCGTTTTAGTATTCAGAATGTCGTCCATGACTTTTGACCCGACTTTGACCTGACTTTGCCTGAATTTGACCCGACTTTGACCTGACTTTGACCTGAATTTGACCCGACTTTGACGTGACTTTGACGTGACTTTGACCTGAATTTGACCCTAATTTGACCCGACTTTGACCTTACTTTGACCCGACTTTGATTTCCCGACTTTGACCCAACTTGACCTGACTTTGACCTGACTTTGACCTCGGTAGCCCAGAATTGTTATGAATCAAGTCTCACTTGCTCTATGATTCCTTCGTATTTTTGGTGAAGCGATGAAGTGGTTATTTGTTGTCCGTAAGGATATTTCCATTTTCCAGTTCACATCGATGTAATTAATTGTTTGGTGTCAAGAAATGGGAGTGTTTTTTAGTGCTTATTGAAGTGGTGACTTGTTTATTGTCAGTAAATGGTTATTCTTGAATTCACATTGATATTTATTTTGGACGGATGTTACTAATGACAATTAATATTCTCTTAGTATACTTTTAATTTGAAAGTCATATTGAGGTGTTTAGTTGTATTTTAGGCGAACAAGACTATTTTTCACTTCACAGTCCTGTAATTAGTGGATATTATTTTAGGTAAATATACGTAATTTTTTTCAGTTCATACTGATGTAAGTCGTTCAGTATAGCCCAAAGGGGACTGACTTTCATTTCGTAATGAGATAACTTATTCCTCTCAAATTGGCAGGTTTGTTCATTGAAGGAATCACTTACTCGTATATATATGTCATACTTAGGGTTGTCCCGTTTCAGAAACATGCCAGAGTAACGCAAGTACATTCATCCAAATAAGCCAGTCATCCTGTCTTCACATTCACACTGAAAGTACTAGTTTCATGTTGTTCTTAAAGTGAATAATTTTTATTTTTATGAATCAACCTAATCAATTATATATTTACTGTTGCATTTAAATTTTTAAGTTTCCACTGTGTAAGATCAAAGGAAAGATATATTCTAATTATTTTTTAGATCGTTTAAGACGTTGATTTTACATATTTTACGTATACGAATTATTGGAAAAGGGTCAGGGGAAACTTTTTAATTTTGTAAATGGAGAAAATCTTTTTAATTTTGTAAATGGAGAAAATCTTTTTAATTTTGCAAATGGAGAAAATCTTTTTGATTTTGTAAATGGAGAAAATCTTTTTAATTTTGTAAATGGAGAAAATCTTTTTAATTTTGTAAATGGAGAAAATCTTTTTAATTTTGTAAATGGAGAAAATCTTTTTAATTTTGTAAATGGAGAAAATCTTTTTAATTTTGTAAATGGAGAAAATCTTTTTAATTTTGTAAATGGAGAAAATCTGTTAATTTTGTAAATGGAGAAATTCTTTTTTAATTTTGTAAATGGAGAAAATCTTTTTAATTTTGTAAATGGAGAAAATCTTTTTAATTTTGTAAATGGAGAAAAATCTTTTTAATTTTGTAAATGGAGAAAATCTTTTTAATTTTGTAAATGGAGAAAATCTTTTTAATTTTGTAAATGGAGAAAATCTTTTTAATTTTGTAAATGGAGAAAATCTTTTTGATTTTGTAAATGGAAAAAAGGGGGGAATGCAGCGAATGGATGGAACATTAAAGTTACAGAAAGCGAATTTCTCCTGATAAAAAAAAAAATGCTTTCCTAATTAAGGAGTTTTATAGCTACTGAAGATCTAATTTCAGCTCCCGGCAGGAAAGACGTAATAAAGTATAAGGAAAATAAACTGAGTTCTTTTAAGAAGCTCGTTATCATTAGCTGTTTACGCAGAGAGAGAGAGTTAGAGATTAGAGAGAGGGGAGAGAGAGAGGAGAGAGAGAGAGAGAGAAATTTTTAAGTTATTATTTTTATTTTCAATTTACTATTCTTATTTTGAATATTATTTTATTTTATTTATTTCATTATTACCTTTATAATTTTATTATCGTTATTTTTATTCTTATTATTTTTATTTTATATTTATTTTTTTATTTTTTATTTTATTGTTTTTTTACATTTTTATTTTGATTTTTAATATTTTTATGGATAACTTGAAAATGAGAGAGAGAGAGAGAGAGAGAGGAGAGAGAGAGAGAGAGAGAGAGAGAGAGAGAATGGTGAAGGTTTATTTTTTTTCGAGAACACTGATATGATTACATATTTATTATAATGAGGTGCGTTGTTCTAAAATCACAGTCAGTCCCATTAATAATCATATTGAATATCATATTAACCGTGAATAATTTGTCATATCAAGCATAGAGAATCAGGCAGCGACAGTGATATGGCGGCGTTTTTGTCATTTGTTATCAAGTCTTTGGTCTTATTTTTGTCGGAAATGATAAATTTTTCTTAGACTTTTCTTCTGTCTTGACCAGTCCAACCGCAACACAGTGATTGTAAATGTTTGAAACGTAATGGCTTTAGATATCTGAGGCGGTTACCAGATCTCCACATCCATTAACCTGACCTGACCTGACCTACGGGTATAATGAGGTCTGTATAATACCCTGGTTAACTGGTCATAAGTATTTTTCTTCTAGTAGTAAGTCATTCCCAGCGTGCTCCAGTAGGGAGCTAATGGCATCACTGCACCTCTCTCGTGGTGCACTGTAGGCATTACTAAAGGATGTTTGTAGGGTTCCTTCTGCCTAAGCTGTACCCACTTTATGGCTTTTCACTTGACCTCCATTTCCCTCTCCTGAGGGATACTTTTGAAAGACGTATCCCTCAGGAGAGGTGGAACATACATCCCGCCTATGTGAATTCTCTCGAGAGACTGAGAGTTTCCAGTCCTGTGACTGGCTTATCAACAGCCAATCAGGAGCGTCGTAAGGGATCAGTTGCACGGCTGATGTGAATCTATACGTATTATAGATCCCACGTTCCACTTTCTTAAGTGCTGAACGGCCGAAAAGGTTCCAGTGTTGGCTGTTAGCGTGCTTTCACAATACTAGTCTCCAGAGCTCTTGTCTAGAGTGTCGTCATCCAGAGCCTTCTGCGTGGTGACCGTTAGTTTGGAATAATGACATTTGCAACCATTCGACTCCACTGAGTCAACCAAGTTGCACGCAGACCGCGAGCAGTAATGCTCGATGAGGGTCACTCATTCATTCAACAGCCAACTCTTTATTGAATCAGATCGCTGGACTAAATCGTGTTATGGTCCTCGTGGCTGTTTAGACCTGATGATGATAATTCGTCTTTTCCGCTCCACCTGTTGAATGTTTGGGGCTGCGAGCAGGTTAATGTATAAGATATTGGGAGTTATACCTCGCCGGTAGGAGAAACTGGATCTCCTTGGGAAATAATGCTAGCAATTGACGTATTCAGAGTATGATATTGCTTGAAACTTGAGTGTGAATTATATTGAAGCTTCATCTCTATTTGACGCTTGGCTCTTCGTATATTTTAGTTTATTTCCGTCTTTATTTAAGATCAGTCGACTTCGTAGCGGCGTTTTTCAAGAACTGCTCATCTTTAGCAGATTCCTGTGATGAAGGTCTTACTTAGCCTGTCGATAGAATCTGATAAAGGCCATTTTCTGTTAAATATCATTCCCTTTGATATCATTATCTGTTAAATTAGAAGGTTTTTTCTAATTTGATATCCTCTAGTGAAGGTTTTCCTTGATGATATCCTCTAATAAAGGTTTTCTTTTTGATATCCTCTAGTGAAGGTTTTTCGTTTGGTTATCCTCTAGGTGAAGGTTTTTACCTTTGATATCCTCTTGTGAAGGTTTTTCCTTTTGGTATCATCTAGTGAAAGTTTTAACCATTTGATATCCTCTAGCGAAGTTTTTCCCCGTTCTTGGGTGCAAGTCACGATATGACTAATAATGAACAATTAACAAGATAAAGATTCCATCCTTCAATACGCACTCACACTAGCACGCATATATATATATATATATATATATATATATATATATATATATATATATATATATGTGTGTATATATATATATATATGTATGTATATATATATTAATAGGCTATGATATATATCATGCGAACATTAATGTCTAATATTAAAATATATTGTTTTATGATATGCTGTGATGAAAGCCCTTTATGTAGTAGAAACCATTAAAACTAAGCAATATATTCATAGACAAGCTTTAAAAATAAAAGGAGTTCACTATAACGTATATATATATATGGTAACTGAATCACGAAAGTTAGGAACGTGATAAATCCACAAATAAAGATATATGCCACGAAGGGAGGATCTGCGAGACCTTCCGACGTTAAACGTCCTTTACTGAGCAGAAACTGACATAAATGAGAGAAAGCAATACAAGAAGATTCGTATAACTGACAGATAGGGATTATAAAGAGATTAGTACCTAGAATCTGACACACCTGGAAGATGAGAAGCCTTACCCAAACAAGCATAAACAATGGGTGCAATTAAAGGTTTAAGACAATCATCTTAGATACAGGGACAGACATTACAGGATTATAGGTGACAGCTATTCAGAACTTGGTAAAACAAAACCATATTCACAATACGTGTCAGACATACATTGCAACAAAGATAACTCTAAGGCAACTGATTTTTTTTATTTATTTAAGTCAGTAATTATATCTTTGAGGTCATTCTTAAAACTGTTACAAATACAAGGGTCCTAAATGAAAAAGGCCACGACTAACATTGAAATTACAATGAGAAGTAAGTTGTATTAAAGCAGATTCTAAAAGATTTCGTGATAAGACATCACTTGACCTTGCAAATTACTGAACTACCAATCCCAATTATTCGGTGGTTGTTTTCACTTAAATGAATGAAATATTGCATTAGATGTTTTTGCCCAGTTTCCTTTTCTTAGATGTTTTTGATACATAGAGAGCAATTTCAATGTAAATTCAGTATTTATAGGAAAACCGACCAACACTTAACTTATGTTCATTTTTCTCAGGCCACCATCTTAACATAAAAATATCAATTTTTTCCTCTATGTTTTTACGCGCATTGCGCATGTCATCCACAATATTTGGATCAAGAAATTGAATACATAAGAAAAATAGGGAAAGATTTATGCTATCCTTCACATATAGATATTTTGTTATAATAAAGCCCACAAAAAGTTTTTATAGTGTAAGTAACACACAGAAAGAAAATTCTAAGAACATTCTCAGTTTGCCTTATTTAACGGATTTGAAACCATTAAATCATTGTTAAAAGCTTTTAATGTTAACCATGTTTTTTCCTATAATAACACACTAAAAGGAATGTTAATAAAAAATGGCCCCAGAGAAAGCAACAACATATATTAAAATTCCATGTATGGATTGTCCCTCATTTTTATCTCAGACAGTCTAGCAAGGCCTAGAAGTAAGGCTAAGCCAGCATAATATTCTGTAAAACTGGGCAAACATCTAATGCAATATTCATTCATTTAAGTGAAAACAACCACCGAATAAATTGGATTGGTAGTTCAGTAATTGCAAGGTCAAAAGATGTCTTATCAGGAAATCTTTTAGAATCTGCTTTAATATAACTTACTTCTCATTGTAATTTCAATGTTAGTCGTGGCCTTTTTCATTTAGACCCTTGTATTTTTTGTAACATGTTTAAGAATGACCTCAAAGATATAATTACTGACTTAAATAAATAAAAATCAGTTGCCTTAGGAGTTTATCTTTGTTGTAATGTATGTCTGACATGTATTGTGAATATGGTTTTGTTTACCAAGTTCTGAATAGCTGTCACCTATAATCCTGTAATTGTCTTGTCCCTGTATCTAAGATGATTGTCTTAAACCTTTAATTGCACCCATTGTTTATGCTTGTTTGGGAAGGTTTCTCATCTTCCAGGTGTGTCGGATTCTAGGTACTAACTCTTTATAATCCCTAGCTGTCAGTTATACGAATCTTCTTGTATTGCCTTTTCTCTCATTTATGTCAGTTTCTGCTCAGTAAGGACGTTTAACGTCGGAAGGTCTCGCAGATCCTCCTTCGTTATTTTTCTTTCGTGGCATATATCTTTACGTATATATATATATATATATATATATATATATATATATATATATATATATATATATAATATGTATATATATATATATATATATATATATATATATAGGTATATATATATATATATATATATATATCATAAATATATATACTTAATATATATATATATATATATATATATATATATATATATATATATATATATATATATATATATATATATATATATATATATTTATATATACTATATATATACGTTATATTATAACAATGGAATAAAACAATACTATTATCATTATAATTACTATAGTCTAATAGTATTAGCATAGAAGTTCGCTTTAGAATTAACGGGTCAGTGATTATAATAGATAAAGGTTAGCTTAATGGATCCGAAACCCTTTTTTTTTCCGGCACTCGCTAATGACTTGCCATTACCAATTAAATTGAAGGTTTTTTTTTTGTTACGCATAATTATATGCTGTTCGTAATGCATCAACTTTCCATCAGTTATTTTTTGTTGTATTAATTTATGCTGTGAGTTCCTGCTGGAAGCTTCCTCTCTCTCTCTCTCTCTCTCTCTCTCTCTCTCTCTCTCTCTCTCTCTCTCTCTCTCTCTCGTCCGATATTCTTTTTCATCAAGAATTGTATCTAAATTTGTTTTATACTCTCTCTCTCTCTCTCTCTCTCTCTCTCTCTCTCTCTCTCACGATATTCTGGTTTATCAGGTATTGTATCTCCGTCTCTCCATATCTCTTTCATTGTTTTATGCCCCCCCTCTCTCACTAGTGAGAGAGTTTAGTGCCGAAGAGTTTAGGTCTACCAATCGCCGTAATTTTATAACTATTAAAATATATATTAATGCACAGTCCACTTTTAAACAATAAACAAGTAGTTGAACATTTATTAGAAAAAGACAATTTTTGATATTTTATGTGAGTGAAAACGTGGTTATATCCTTATATGAAATGATGCATATATTAATATTCCCTCTTATCAACTTTATCGAGATGATCATGGCCGAGGAGGTGGAGTTTTTGCATATATATCAAAAGAATTATTTAAAGGTAAATGTAATAAATAATTACATTGAAAAACAGGCGGGCATTGAAGCTAAATGGTTTATCAGTACAACACCGTAAATTACCGTCAATTATTTTAGGTTTATATATCGTCACCCAAAAGCAAATGTTGCATCTTTTAATTATATTTCCGATTCTTTTAAAAACGTAATTTTACGAAACAAGCCTATTTTTATACTTGGAGATTTTAACGACGACTTGCTCAAAACAGACAACAAAATGATAAAGTTGTAAATAACCTAAAGTTACACCCACTCATTACAAAACCAACCAGAGTAACTTCAGACTCAGCAAACGTTGATAGATTTACTAATTACTCAATAATAAGGAAATGGTACTCGATTCGGACGTTATTCCAAGCCAGTAGCGACCACGAAGCTATCATAGTTACCTTAAATTTACGTAAACCTAAGAAACAACCCATTCATAAAACTTTCCGATGTCTTAAGAATTATTCCCAAGCGAGATCTGTAATTTGGTGATGAAAGAAACACCCATTTGAATGGTATTTTAAAACACTGATAATGTAAGTTCTCAAGTACAAATTTTAATCGAATGTTTTAACCAAATGTATTGATAAATGTGCTCCAATAGTAACGAAAGTAATCACCCGCCCCCATAAACCTGGATAACTAATAACATCAAACAAAATATAATAATAAGAGATAAATTACAAAACGATATCAAGAAGGATAGGAATAATACAATATTGAGAAATAATTTTAAAGAGAAAAAGAAGGAAGTAAAAATTGAAATGATACAGTATGAAACAACACTACAGGAACGAACTTAAAAGTATAAGAAAAACAAACCTACGTACTTCCTGGAAAATAGTGCGTTCAATTCTGCCCAATAATACTAACAAAGAATCTCAAATAGAAAATGAAGATTTAACTGACAAGGCAGAGAAATTTAATGAGTATTTTGCGAATGTAGGAAGAAGACATATGAAAGAAACGCAAGAAGAACTTGCCAGGAATAATAGAAGAGCGCAAACCGATGAAATGAATACATTCCCAAACAACCAGTTATTATTCTTTTAAACCGTCACCTGTTGACTGCGATACTGTCATTCTAGTCATTAGTTCTCTCAAAGAGTCAAATGCGTACGATATCCGATGGCATACCGCTACGTTTTATAAAAGATACTCTATATATTAATTTTATTTTACATTACTATAATTATTAATACATCTATCGTAACTAATATCTACCCAGAAACGTGGAAAAATCCTCATGTTGTTCCTTATTTTAAAAACGGAGATAGAGACGAAATTTCTAATTACAGGCCAATTTCTTTACTCCCGGTCTTATCTAAAATATTAGAAAAAATAGTATCAAATCAGTTAAACTGGAATACTTTAGAAAGTAATCACTCATTTCTAAGAGTCAACATGGCTTTCGACCAAAACTATCAACGGAAAACAGCACTATTAAAAATATCGGATAAAATCTACGATAACATAGACAAGAAGAAAAATTTCCCTTTTACTACTTCTCGATCTGTCGAAAGCTTTGATAGTGTGAACCATGAAATTTTGCTGGGTAAATGTCAGACACTTTATATAAGATCCATCCTGGTTCACAGACTATTTACGTAATCGAGTACATCTGTCAGACTCAAAATGTTGTCTCAACCCCCAAAAACGTCGTTTTGGTGTACCTCAAGGTTCAATTCTAGGACCAATTTTATTCAACACTCTATGTAAATGACCTGAGAAATTTTTTAAGTGACTGTTTCATTGTTCAGTATGCTGATGACACTCAAATAATATTAATTGATGGCTACATCGATAACTTGGAAGATTTAGTACACAAAGCTGAGGAGATTTTAACATAGAGTGAAGATGTATTTTCAAATAAATGGCTTATTGTTGAATGAAAGTAAAACGCAATGTATATTCCTAGGCTCCAGGCAATATCTATCCGCAATCGGGGATAACATCAAAATAAATTTTAATGGGGCCATCATCGAACCTATGGAATCCGTTAAAGAATCTTGGAGTGCACTTCGATAAATACATGACATTCGAAAAACATATTGATGAACTGCACAGAAAGTTATGGGGACACTTATTTATCTCAATAGACTAAAAAATTTATTCGAACCAGAAACCCGCCTAATCGTAGTGCAATCGTTAGTATTAAGTTTAATTCATTACTGCTATATAGTATCGGGGTTCAACAAGCAACGTCCTTATGCAACGAGTACAAAAACTTCAAAATTTTGCGGCTCGGTGGCCATGGGTACAGTGAAAAAATATATCATATATCTCCAATTTTACTAGAACTGGGTTGGTTGAAGTGAAAAACAAGTACCACTTTTGATGTCTGTGTTTGTTTTTAAAGTTTTAAAAAATGTTTTTCCTAACTGGCTTTATAATTTTAGAACCGTTGACTCTGGTGACAGGGAGGACTACAAGACAAGCAAATAATCTAGTGTCCAGAAGAGCCAATACCGATATAGGATCAAGGGCAATAAATACTAAAGGTCCACAGTTATGGAATAGTTTACCTGGCTCATTGAAAAAAGACGAAGAATCCCATAGGATCTTTTAAAAATAAACTAAGAAAACATCTTTTATACAATAATTAATCTTCGTAGATAAGTTTTATATGTAACAACCGTACCTGACATTAGCCACGTCTCACGTCAATAACCGCTTTTTTAAGACACCATTAACTATGGAGAACATTTTATGTTGGAGTAATTTTTACTAATGATTGTTCTAGGAACAATGTTTTATAACAAAAATTACAATTTTCCTAATTCAAGTTTTATATAGATATTAATATATTATGTATGTGTGCATATTGTTTTAGTATACTATGATTTTATTGTTTTAATAGCTTTAATGTACGGTTTCTAACCTTGGTTGATGACCTGATGTAAATAGAAAAAACCCAATGTATTATTGGAATAAAGGTTATTATTATTACTCTCTCTCTCTCTCACCTATGACGGGAGAGGGGAAAGGAGCGAGAATGGGAGGGAAGAGGGGAGTGGGGGAATTAATCCTGTCGTGTAATATGGTAATGGTTATGCGTAATTCGTCCTTTTGTGAGAGATTTATTTATTTAGCGTCGCTTATGTGATGACGAGCTTCTCTCACCTGTTGTCAGTAGCGGTGCTTCCGATTTCATGGAATCGTCGCTTTCGTCTGTCAACGCAACTCTCCTCTCTTCTTCTTATTCTTCTTCTTTCTGTCTCTGTCTATATCGGTGATGTTTTTCTGTCTCTTCTCTGTATTGGGTCACCTTTGTTTTTCTCTCTTTTATCGGCTGTTTAAAGGTTCAAAGGTCACTCATAAGAGGCAAAGTCAAGGGACAGACCATTGCTCTGTGTGATATGTTCGTCTCCACCTAGGCTAGGACCTGGGGGAACCAGGCAGTGGCTGCTGCTGATGGCTCAGCAGGTAGACCTTACAGGGATGGTAAAGTTGTCGTGTTTGCCAGTGGAATTTATCAAGTGATGAGCATGGTATTTTTTTTAATTCGGGGCTACGATACTTTGAAGTCCAGGCAAAACCAACTAAGCTACCACACCTGTTTACATATGTTTCTGTAGTATTCTGTTAACTGCATATCTGTGTATATGTCACATTTTGTTTTTATGTTTGTTTTTATGTAAATGTCTGCTATATTTAGTACCCATTCTTCACAAATTTTGAGGTTCCTTTGTAAATATCTTTCAATTTTTGTTTTGAACTCTTCGTCTGTCTCGTCTGCCGGTAGGGTTGGCA
>NC_087209.1:18356340-18375856 GCF_015104395.2 Macrobrachium nipponense | reverse complement strand
GAATTAGATAATTTTTTTTATTTTTTGCAAATGAAGGAAGGTAATGAATGAACTAACAGTGTATTTATAAGATTGTTTACACACACACACACACACACACACACACACACACACGTCAACGAAGCCGAATTCTCTACAAAAAATAAATAGATAAAACCGAGATAATACAGAAAACTGTCAAAGCGCTGAAACAAAATAATTGTGGGGCAACTGCCTCCAGTCATTTCCATTTTGTGCGAATTGTGCAGAGAAAAATCTTATTTGATTTAGTGGAGCAAAATAGAATATAATGAGACAGCACAAATAGTGGAAGGCCAATCCAATGAATATAAATGAGCAATCGACATTTTTTTTTTCGGAAGAGCTGGCAATAGACGTCGGCAGTGGCGGAGGGAAATTGAAATAAGAAGAAAAAAAGTTGTCTACTTTTTTCTTTTACCAAGAACGGTTCATGTAGATTTTTTAAATTGATTACTGAGGATGGTTGATGAAATTTTTAAAATTAATTACGGAGAACGGTTGATGTAGGTTTTTTTAATTAACGGAGTTGTTTATGTAATTTTTAAGATTAAAAATCGGGATCGACCTTCGATTTTGTTGTATATTAGTTGTAAGCATTATAGCAGTTAATAAACGAATAGAAAATAGTCCATCAATATCTTAAAGATATATAAGAAAAATAACCATGTGGGAGTACACTGATGCAATAATCAAAATGGCTCGAAATCTTTCTTTTCTTATTGTTATCTTTAAATGACTATTTTGATATTTTAATTCCATTTTTAGTTTTCTATAAGAGAAAACTATTGTGATGGCTTTTTGTCCGTCCGTCCGCCCTCGGATCTTAAAAACTACTGAGGCTAGAGGGCTGCAAATTTGTATTTTGATCATCCACCCTCCACCAATTTGCAGCCTCTTGCCTCGGTAGTTTTTATTTTATTCAAGGTGAAAGTCAGCCATGACCGTGCGTCTGGCACCACTAAAGATGCCAACAACACAGAATTGAATTACTCAAAATTAAAAACTGAACTTGAAACTTATAGATGATTACCCTGAAAATACTCAGAATTGAAACCCTTTGAAAAATTAAGGAAAAATTTTAAAAAGTACTCAGAATTTATACCCATTTAACTTTCAAAGGAATACGCGAATTTGAAAAACCCTTACTTGCAGAGGGAAGAACAGTAAAAGGCAGAATTGAAACCTTGCCTTTCAGGAGGAAAGAAATACTCAGAATTGAAACTACTAATTGTTACAGGGGAAGAAATACACAAGAACTGAATACTCAAAATTGAAAACATTAACTTTCATACATTAGTGAAGAAATACTCAGAATTACAACCATTAACTTTCAAGGGGACGAAGCAGATAGAACTGAATACTCAGAATTGATACCATTAACTTTCAGAGGGGCGAGAACTGCAAAAAATCTGAAAACGAATCTTGGCTGAAACGAGATACGAGCTTGATCAAATAATCTAGGGGTAATGAAAGGCCAATCTAATTGTTTTAAACAAATGGAGCATGTATTGTTCATCCCCTCGCTTTTGAAGTTCTAAATTCCCATCTGAGAACATAATAGAAACCTTTTACGTCATGGCCATATTTTTTTTTTTTTAACTAGGTGACGCAATCAAAAGGGCCTTATTCCATTCCATTAACCTGTTATGAAATGTTCAATCATTTTCTCGTATAAAACTACTTTCGTAAAGATTAAATTATAATTTGTGTGGTTTTTAATCATCGTTTTGCATTGCATTATATTTAGACAGAATCAGATTTTATTTGGCTACTGACAGCACTTTCAATAAACTATATACAATATGATACTGGCTGATGATAAATTTACTGCATTATTTATTCTAGTTTCCGGAGGGAATTGTTGGGTTTATTATTTTCAGCTAAGTGAACTAAAAATATATTATCTTTTCAGTATTGCTTAGCCTTGAACCCTATTTATTTTGGCACTGTTTTTTTTTTCTTAGGAAAATGTTGAATGGCTACTCTGTCAACTTATTTTTTATTTAATAATGTTTGTTAATCTGTTTGTCAGTAAAACACTTCAAGTAATTTTTGTTCAGTGATGATGCATAGAATCTCTCTCTCTCTCTCTCTCTCTCTCTCTCTCTCTCTGCTTGATCGTGTTTTTCTCTCCTTTATCTCACTCCTGCATCATCATCATCATCTCTCTCTCTCTCTCTCTCTTCATCTATGTATTCTGTTATTCTTTTTCAATCTCTCTTTATGCATCACGTTTCTGTATTTCCCCCTGCATCAATCTCTCTCTCTCTCTCTCTCTCTCTCTCTCTCTCTCTCTCTCTCTCTCATGGTTCTAACGTGCATTCATCAGCCACCCCGCGAATTCCATTTACATCTGTAATACGAGTTACATTGGCAGTGATTAGTCTCGTTCGGTCGCAACGAGGGATTACCTCACTCACTCTTTCCCATTTCCTTTTAGAAATATTTATAGATATATTTCCATTTTTATTTACTTTTACGTTATAAAGGTTTTTATTACGTATGTTTATAAGGTTTGGGTTATGCGATATTTTGGAGGTGGCCTTCATCGCTGGGCTCTTTAGTGATATTTTTCTTATAAATATGAATAAATATACTTCCATATGGATGTATTTAACTTGATAGAGTTTTTATTATGTATATCTATAAGGTTAGGGTTGTACAGGTTGTGAGTTTTCAAATAAGTTTCTTGATATTTCTCTCAGGTTTTTAAAGTTTTTTTTTTTTTATTGAATAAGTTCATTTGTTTGGCCTACGGTCATTTGCATAATAAAAGTGAATTTGTAGGTTTTCAGTTGCTATGCAAGCTTTGTTTATGGAGGAGCCGTAGAAAGGGGTAATCTTATAAGCTTTCATCACCTTAGCCTGAAGGAGTAAAAAAAAAAAAAAAAAAAAAAAAAAAAAAAGTCGAAGGAAGAGAACGACACCTATCGGCAAAAGACGGAACTTGACTCGGCGCTTTTGCCGATTCTCAAGGCCTCTTCTGTGTTCCTATCACTCTTCAACGCAGTTTTAGTTTTCTGTAAAAGAAGACTATTGTGCCGCTTTGTCTGTCCGTCCGCACTATTTTTTGTCCGCACTTTTTCTGTCCGCCAACATATCTTGAAAACCGCTGAGGTTAGATGTCTGCAAATTGGTATGTTGATCATCCACCCTCCAATCATCATACGTACCAAGTTGCAGCCCTCTAGCCTCATACTTTTTATTTCATCTAAGGTTAAAGTTATCCATAATAAGCTTCTGGCAACGATATACGCAAGGCCATCACCGGCCTGTGGTTAAATTTTCATGGGCCGCGGTTCATACAGCATTATACCGAGATCACCGAAAGCATGATCTATTTCAGGTGTCCTTGATTTTACACTGTACAGAAAATTCAATTGTGCCGATGTCGGCACATGTTTTTATTGTTTACTCCTGAGACAGTTGCCATATCGATCATCAAAGGAAATTCATTATAATTATCTTGTAAAGAGAACTTATTGTGACAATATGCCGCACTGGTTCCTTCAGACGCGATGGATTTTTGCTTTGAGTGGATTATCACAGGATATTTTTTCTTTGGTTCATTAACAGCAAAGTCTGTATCCTTGATACAGTAATTGTAGCTCCGATAATTAAAAAGAAAAGGCTTAACAAACCTAATTCATTAGCCTTTACTATAGATATTCCAGTTCGTATCAGACCAATTTGAAAACTCTGGGACGTAATTGTTTTCAGTAATTCAGTATTCATACAATCATAATAATCACTGTTTTGCCCCCATGTTTAGTAATTGTTTTGAGTCGAGAGAAAGTTGCCAGAGTTAAATTACTTTAACTCAAATTAGGGTTTAATTTTCTGAGTAAATAGTTTAATTATTGCGATAGGAAATAACGTTGGGTTACTTTCAATTTGTTCGTGGATATTCTGCCCTTAGAATTTCCAATATCAAAATATAAATACTGAATTGTGGTATCTAGGAGAAGGTCGAATTTCGTTTCGCCCAACTACAACTTCCTTTTCTCTGGGGATTTCTGTGATTTTGTCGAGAGAAATGATAATAGGAAAACATCGGTCGATATTGTCATTACGACAAATCGGTAAATACCTTAAGTATTCGGTTTATAGTTTTATTCTTTCTCATATATATATATATATATATATATATATATATATATATATATATATATATATATATATATATATATATATATATATATATATATAGTATATATATATATTATATATATATATATGAGAGAGAGACATTAACTGTGCATACACACACACACACGCACACGCACAAACACACACACACACACACACACACACACACACACACATATATATATATATATATATATACATATATATATATATATATATATATATATATATATATATATATATATATATAGTATGTATGTATTTATGTTTATATATATATATATATATATATATATATATACACATATATATATATATATATATATATATATATATATATATATATATATATATATATATATATATATATACATAAATACATACATACTATATATATGTGTGTGTGTGTGTTTAAGTTCATGTCACAAAATCGTCACATTCCTATTGAGCTGTCATGTAAAACACCGTATACACAACTCCCATCAGACACCACCTTAAATTTCGATTAAAACGAATTCCAGTAAGCAAAGAAGTCCCGTAAAATGGTGAAGAGAAGGGGAGATAAATTTTATTTCCTCAATATTGCCAACAAAAGCACTTCTTACTTACCCTTCATCAACCAACCCCCCCACCCCCTCCCGCCCCTTCGCAGACTGGATAGAAGTATGAAAGAACTTAATCACTTTTCCCTCCTCCGTCTATGTGAGCTAAGAAAAATACCAGGATAACAAGGATTGTGTGTTCGTGTGTGTGTTCGTGTGCATGCGTGTGCGCGTGTACTCAGTAAATCGTTGAATGAGGAAGGTTCCTCCCTGTGAAAACATTCGCTTAATGAAGCACCGTATAATTCTGGAAAGTGGAAATCGAAATGTTTGAACGGCGCCACTTCACGGGATCAATGGCTTTATCCTCCCAGCCGCGGTGGGTGAACTTGAACTCCAAGAGGGTTTTTGGGGTTGATTTTATTGCGTTACTATGGTAATAAAGCTTTTTACTTCCGATAATAGGTCCGTTTCCCTGTCTTTGGTACTATTTTTTATTTAAATTTTTTTTTTTTTTCAGGTTTATCAGGGGAGGGGTGGTCACGTTACGTGAAATACAGTAGATTATATTCATCATTTCATAGGAAAATACTGCTGTGACTTCACGTTAGTTTAACATCGCAGATTGCATGAACACGAACACAATATGACGTTAATATAATATTCAACGTTTTTGTTACTTGTTGCAAATTTTGTAAGTGACAGGAAATATCACATGATTGAATACATTGGTTTTTAGGCCTATACCTTATTACGTTCGTCACTTAAAACCTTAAGATTAGCACATCTTATTTTTAGGAACGGAAGCTAGAGTAGTCGTTAATAAGCTATTTTATTTAACATTTTAGGGGAACGGGGAAGAGTGTTGGGCCTAAACTTCGAGATATGATCTCTTAAGGGAGCAGAGAAGGCAGGTTCACAAGAAGTGATTTAAGTTTAAACATTATATTATGACGGGTTAATTCTGTCCCCTACCATCACTATTAAGTTTCTCAATTTAACAACTAACTATTTCAAGGCCCATAACACCCTCCTTTTTTAATATAACTAATGAACTACTATGAGATTCAGGGCCTCTGTAACACGGTTTTTTGGATTTTGCTCCTTATCAAAGCATCGGATGTAGCTGAAAGTTGACATATGTATATTTTACAACCACACACAAATTTTGTCAGCATTATCAATAACCTAACCCGATAGTTTTAATTTTTATAGAGTAAAAATGGTCTAGCCGACGCCATGGCCAATGATTGCGAGCCAAGAGTCGAAAAACATTCATTACGTAAGCAAAGTAAACATCGTTTTACGAAATGCTGCCCCGCCCATCCACCAGACAGAAACCCATTCACCTTATTCCATCGGCTCTGAAACCCATAGTAGTCAAGAATGGCTAACAGGATTTGGAATTGTCCCAGTGGTTGCAAAAGTGCATTTGTCTTACGACTTGCAACTTTATACAGTCAAAAGAAAGCCTGAATAGGATAGGTAATTATTCAGTTTCTAGTTTAAATCCAATGTTTATGGTCTGATTTGTATTTAGCGTAACGTGATTATAATACTTGTAATGTCATTCAGGATTTTGAACATTTCCATTAACTATTCACTATGCCACCAAGAGAGAGAGAAAGAGAGAGATTGTATGTAAAGAGTCTTTATATAACTATTTTTGTTAAAATAAGATTTTTATCCAAAGTAAACACAAGCTTATATGTGCTAAAATCTCCAGCAGACCAACGGATCATCCGATATAATTTTTTTTCTTCTTCTTTAGTCTGTACGACCATGTTGGATATAAAGACTTTATGAATGGCGGAACGATACATAGATGTGGGTGGGGTATCTGTGCTAGCGTAGTAATACTACTGTAGCGTAGCAGTAGTGCCGCAAAATTAGTAATAGCAGCAATATACATGAATTAAACGTTTAGGCCAACTGCTGGGATCCTTGAGGATCATTTAGCACTTCTTACAACTACTCGAGCAATGAGTTCTTATTGCCAGAAGTTAGATTTTCTAATACAACAATGTCCATGATAGCCTTCAGTGTTATCCTGAATTACAACGAGGCCAAAGTGGGTGGAGCCTCATGAAGTCATCATTCTGACGATAATTATTGGTGAAGGTTTAAAGCCAAAAATACGGTACCGGCTTTTTTTTTTTTTTTTTTTTTTCAGTAAATAGGTAGATAGCCGATAAATAAAAATTGCTTGACATTGGATACAGCAGTTATCAAATCAAGCTTGTCTACTATGTCTTTGAAAATTACCAACTATTCCCTACATCTTGTCAATCTGATTGTGGCCTATAAAGTAGATTATTTGTTGGTTTGTTCATTATGACAATTATCAGTGGAGAGGATTCAGAGTTCATAAAGGTGTACTGCTTTGCTTGTATTTAAATTTTTATGTCATTGTTGCCAGAGGTATAGCCTTCGTTACGTATAGCCAATCATCCATCGAGAAAGAGGGAAGAAATGCTGTCATAAGTTACGTAACGAGTGCGTTCGAAACCCTTTCTCTGAGTAAGTTGGCCCGTCTTCAAAAAAAGTCACTTTTACATTATAAGTACCAAATTTATTCAACCTACGTAATGCAGAATGTAGTCAAAATTTATGTGTAGATATAATGTGTATTCTGAATAAGCGTTATATCTATGAAATGCATAGATAAAAAGTTATTGCCAAAAAACCGTATTACAGAAGCCCTGAATCTCATAGTAGGCTTCTGATTAATGTGAAACCGAAACCACCAGAGTTTGAGACACCGGCCTAATTAAGAAAAATGGATTCAAGCATCTACTCCACATTATTGTCTTATTTTATACCGAGAAATGTCATCTCAATTTTGTGGGCATGGTGAGAACGGAAATTAAGACCTGGCAACTAGGCGCAGAATGACGTGTGTCGACCATGACGTGAGGCCCCGTGACGTTTACACCTGCCACGCCCCCTTTCTGTATGGTTATCAAATAATATATAAGTTGTAGTGAATTATACTGCTCTTTGATGGAATCTAAAGATACTGATTATACTCTGTTTTTTTTTCATCTGTCCATCCGCCTGTGGTGTTTTTGTATGGTAACACTGCGACCCGGGCTTTAGATAGTTACATTCAGCTTACATTCAACGATTATAATAATATCCTATTTCGAATATTAACGGTGTAATTCGCATACAGTAAATTATTAAAACACTTTTCAGTTGCAAATGTACACCCAGATATCCTTTTATTTACCTAAAACTTACAATTAGCGTAACTATCTAAAGCCCGGGACGCAGTGTTACCATACAAAACCACCACAGGCGGATGGACAGATGAAAAAAAAAAAACAGAGTATAGTTATTATGTTTGAATAAACTCATTTTTAGCCTCACTTGTGTTTATTGTTTAATTAATGGGTAATTCTTACGAAAAAGAAGACAAAAAATAAAAATCTCGGATGACAGTCAGAGAGGTGATTGTGCTAGGGAAGGTACACGTCTGTTAGTTACAGGCATTGACAAGGGCTCCTGCTGACACCTTGCTTACTGCCTACTATTGACATTTTATATCATGTCTAGAATGCTTCACCATTGTCCACAAGGCTGTCGTAATGCTTTTGTGTTGCGACTCTTAACAGACTACAAGAGGGAACAAGACAACAATAAACTGAAGATTGGATTGAATAGGTTGGTATCATGTTGTCATGTTTAATGGCGTACCATCACGGACATGTATAGTTGAATATTATGCATTATCAGATTCTCTCTCTCTCTCTCTCTCATCTCTCTCTCTCTCTCTCTCTCTCTCTCTCTCTCTCTCTATATATATATATATATATATATATATATATTATATATATATATATATATATATATATATAATAATATATATCATATATATATATATATATTTCTACTTCAGTCTTGTAACTTTATTCATTAAAATGTTAGCTGCTATACTATGAATCTATGGACAATACTTATTGTTGATAAAGTATTACTATCTTTTCACCTCCATCTAATCCCCAGCCATATTAAATATTTATAATGATCATATGTGCGCACCCTCAACAATCATATTCACCAATAATCAATGCACATATAGCACGATTAAACTCTTTATCTAAAATTACTTTTGCGACGTTATTGAAATCAGGGAATAATAAAATAAAATAATATAAACCAGTTTAAACTTTGCCAGACCTAATATTTTTTCATTCCATAACTTCAACCCGCTAATGACTGCATACCTGTATTGAAAAATAAAAACACCTTATCTCTATCAAAGGTATATATATATATATATATATATATATATATATATATATATATATATATATATAATATATGTATATATATATATATATATATATATATATATATATATATATAATATAATTCTTGTACTGATATAATGATAACCATACAGAAATGGGGGCGTGGCAAGTGTAAACGTCACGGGGCCCCACGTCATGGTCGACACACGTCATTCTGCGCCTAGTTGCCAGGTCTTAATTTCCGTTCTCACCATGCCTACAAAATTGAGATGACATTTCTCGATATAAAGTAAGACAATAATGTGGAGTAGATGCTTGAATCCATTTTTCTTAGTTAGGTCGGCGTCTCAAACTCTGGTGGTTTCGGTTTCACATTAATCAGAAGCCTAGTTCATTAGTTATATTAAAAAAGGAGGGTGTCATGGGCCTTGAAATAGTAAATGAGAGGAAATTAGTATCATAGTATTTCTGAGATAGAGAGAGAGAGAGAGAGAGAGAGAGAGGAAGTGCAGGATCAGCCTAAGGGAATCTGTTAGCATGGGAGGGTTATGAAGGGAATAAGAGGTCTGATGTGGACCTTTGCTCTAAATAAACTAAACAGCGTGGCTGTTCCCAACAATATTACTTAATTTTTGCTTGCAGTGTATTTTTGCTACTGATTGTCTTCTGTTTGGCGTTATTTGCTTTGATTTCTTTATCTTTGCTACTAAACAACGGACAGGCTTCATTCAAATATTATGTTGTCCTTGGCTTCGACGCGATTTTGATATACTGTATGTGCCTGGCATTTTTAACAAAACTAATGTGCTAATGCCTTAACATTGGTATGATTATGGTTGCAGGTCCACAATAATGTAGCATGTGAGTATATGGTCTTTAATGGATATTAAAAGCTTTCGACCTTTGTACTAGGTTCGAACTTTTAATATCCATTAAAGACCATATACTCACATACTATATTATTGTGGACCTGCGACCATTGTCATCATTTTCGACACGGAAAAATGTGCCACATTGGTATGATTCACACTACAGACCAATTCGATTGCAAACTACGATACACCTTTTAGTTAAATAAGTACATACCGAAGCCACTTCTGAATAACAGCAAATAGCTGGACAGTACGCTCGAATTTGACCACTCTCAGAATTAATCTTAATCTCGAGGTTAATCCTGAAAATGCACCTTTTTGGAATAGGATTAAATACCTCCTTTGGCAACGCCGCTAAATGTAGGAAAGTCTCAACCTTTCGTAGCTAGATTATAATAGCTATTGTGTGGATGACTGGTTCCTTCCTCCAATATCCAAGGGAAGGCCAAATGCCCTAACATGATAATGTGCTCAGCTCCTGCAGCCGTGTTTGTTTCTCTAAGCCTAAGCCCCTGGATTAGGGAAACGAAATGGAGGCCTATTCCGAGAGTCTGTTGACCATGGATGATGTTATAGTAGGCCCTTTCGGCAATAAACGACGGTTAAGCCTACATGCAGACATTTGGTCGCGTGGGCTATACGAAATGGCCTGTGTCCAAGAGACGGTGTTATTTCAGCCCGTTGTAAATAGGCCTATATCTAATAGTTTCTGAGATTGTGCGTAGAGCTATATCAAATAATTTCTGATATGCTTAGGCCTATATAAAATAATTTCTAAGATAATGCTTTGGCCTATATTATATTAAATAATTTTTGAGGTATGCTGAGGCCTATATCAAATAATTTCTGGGATAATACATAGGCCCATATCAAATGATATCTGAGATAGTGCTTAGGACTATTATCAAATAATTTCTGAGATGATGCTTAGGCCTATATCAAATGATTTCTGAAATGATGCTTAGGCCTATATCAAATAATTTCTGAGATAGTGCTTAGGCCTATATCTAAAAATTTCTGAGATAGTGCTTAGGCCTATATCAAATAATTTTTGAGACAATGCTTAGACTTATATAAAATAATTTCTGAGATCATGCTTAGGCATATATATTAAATAAATTCTAAGATAATGCTTAGGACTATTATTAAATAATTTCTGAGATGATGCTTAGGCCTATATCAAATAAATTTCTTGAGATAATGCTTAGGCCTATATCAAACAAATTTCTTGAGATAATACTTAGGTCTATATCAAATTAATTTGTTGAGATAATGCTTAGGCCCATATCAAATAAATTTCTGAGATAAAGCTTAGGCCTAGATCAAATAGCCTTCGATCCTGTTGGCTTGGACTGTATCTCATTTACTCTGGATGTGATTTAATGGTCGTAATAGTCCAGGAAACGAATTTTGTTTCTTTCGACATTTCTTCATGTTTCATATGGGCTTAAATTGTCTTCCATTTTTGTAAGTATTTGAATAATTAATGTGAATTCTTTATTGTTATTCTTATAACTGCCACTACAGTATTCTTCATGATATGTCTTAGAAAGGGTATTTTGTTGTTCCCTTTTAAGAAAAAAATGATCTAACTCTAGTTGCATTTCGTTTCTTATCTAATCATATATATATATATATATATATATATAATATATATATATATATATATATATACAAATAAATAAATATATATATATATATATATATATATATATATATATACAGATAAATAAACATATATGTGTACATAGTGTGTGTATATATATATATATATATATATATATATATATATATATATATATATATATATATATATATATTACTATATATATATATATATATATATATATATATATATATATATATATATATATAATATATATATATATATGTATACACTATGTACACATATATGTTTATTTATTTGTTATATATATATATATATATATATATATATATATATATATATATATATATATATATATATATATATATATATATATATATATTAGAGCTAAGATAACATAAGGGCAAATTTATATGCTTTAATAACCAGTGATTTTCTGAAGTAATTACCAAGTGCGCTAAAAAGCTACGCGAATCATTAGGAAACTGACAACCATTATTATAAAAATTTGCCAAGGGAGAGTTTATCGTTGGTATTCAGCGACTTTATTCGTGAGATATCGATCAGTAAAGCAGAGATTATTATTCCGTTGGGATTGGGAATCACTTGTACCAACACGTTGTTCTGAACGGCAGCGAGAATCACCGGGAAGCCAATACTGATATTGCACCACCCATTCTATATATATATATATATATATATATATATATATATATATATATATATATATATATGTATATATTTTGTTTTTTTTTTGCTATGCCCCTAAGATAGGTAAATTATCATCTCTAGTGGAGAGATAATTGGTGTGTGGGAAACATAATGAGATTATTTTCAAGAAGATTCTATGGTTAGTTTTTAAGATATGGCGTCCCGCTTTTTCAGGGAAGGTTCGGTACTCGACTGCAGCTCGGTAATATCCCACCAGGAACTTAAATAGCATTAGTGCTAAAAAGGTTGTCAAGGGGAGAATGTCCATGGTATGCAATACCTCTCACTTTATTGGTGATCGTTTGTGCCAACACGTTGGTCTGAACGGTAACTGCGAATCATTTGGAGACTCACAACACTGGTATTACAGTATAAAAAGTTGGTGTCAGGAAATGACTTTCACTTTAATCGTAGTATATTGATCTGTAAAGGCAGAGATTATTCCGATAGGCGTACGAATCAGCTGTACCAACACGTTGATCTGAACAGAAACGTGAATTATTTGGAAATTGACAACACGCCTACTATAGAAAGTTGCCAAGTGTCGTTGGCAGGCTCTGACGCACTTTATTCGTGAGATTGATTTGTAAAGGCAGAGATGATTCTGTTAGGCGTACGAATCAGTTGTACCAACACGTTGGTACGAACTATAACGTGAATCATTCGAAAACTGAAACACTAGTACTATAAAATAAAAAGTTGCCGAGGGGAGAATGTTGTTGGCAAACTCTTAACACTTTATTTTTAGTATACTTCTAGGGCTGAGAACTAGAAGGGCCAATGTCATAAAACCATGTTTTCAGAAAAACGCATTTAAAATATTGCTTCCTTTATTAAAATTCAGGTAAGTACAGCAAACGAAAGTTTTTTTTTTTTTTTTTTTTTTTTGGGTGATTGCTTAACTTATAACATTGGCCATTAAAGCACTGAAACAGAGATAAATTTTGCTGTTTAGTGACGGTCTTAACTAAAATCGGCCATTTTTTGACATTGACCCTTTTAGTTCTCAGCCCTAGGATTAATGATCAGTAACGGCAAAGATTATTCCGTCAGGGTGGCGACCCAGTTATGCCAACACGTCATATTATATCCACTAAACTGATGACAGTATTTTTCTTCCCATGAAAAACGATTATTCGTCACTTATACCAGGGACGTTTACCTGCATTGTTAGATCGTGACTTCCTTAGTTGAAAGGATTTGGGGGAAATATTATAGTCTCATAGATCACTGATCTTTGGGGACGCGGTGATTTATTGGTGTCCTGAATAATGGGAGGGGGAGGGAGGAGGATACGGCAGGATTTATATGGCGCGAATGTTTCAAATTACTTCCGCCAGGCATAAAAAAATTTAATATGATGCCTGGGAATTTTGCAGCGCGCGCTATTTTCGCCAATTTTGGTGGAGAAATGTTGACAAAACGAATTCTGTTCAGTTAGTTTTACAGTTCTTAAACTACTCGGTGCATTTTTTTTATTTACAAATTATATACGTACTTTTGTGAAGGCTTTTGGAAGCAACAGAAGAATCACCAAATTGAATGATGCTCTCGTGTTTCTTTTCTTGAGTCTGTCTGTGTATTTTTAGACAACTAATGGCCATTTTATCTTTTTTTTATAATGAAATTCATGCACATTCAAGTAATAATAATAATAATAATAATAATAATAATAATTAATAATAATAATAATAATGTAATTAATAATAATAATGGACTCCTAAGGAGGCAGGATGCAACCCTGAACCACACACTTTGATAGACAAAAAAAAAAAAAAAAAAAAAAAAAAAAAAAAAAAAATAACAAAAAAAAAAAAAAAAAAAAAAAAAAATAATAATAATAATATATAGTAATAATAATATTCTCACCTTCTCTGATAAGTCTGTCGTGAAAATGTTGATGGTTATGGAAAAAATTCCGGTTGAATTCACTGGTAAATTCGGTGGTTAATTCGGTGGCGATAGATATAAAATAACGAGCCATTCCTTTGAACGCTTTCCATTGTTCATTTGACGAATACTTCATTGTACCCTGACCTTTAATTAAGATTCACAATTCTGCTTTCGTCATATAGCTATATTATTATATTTTTATAAATATTTAATGATTTTTCTTACTCATTATCGTTGTCAGGAGTGTGAATAATGAGATAAAATACAATGGAGAATATTTCAATTCGTATTATAGGCACTAATTACGGATCACAAATCTGCGTTTGTAATATAGTTTTATTTTTATGTTTTCAAATATAAGCGGAGAAACTTTTTTTTTAATTTTTTTTTTATTTTCCGTAGATCGTAATGTTATAAAGAATATGGATAATGAGAGGAAATGCATTGAAAAATATACAATTTTAAATCATGGGCTTAATTAGGATTCAGAATTCTGCCTGTCATGTAACTTTATTTTTATATATTTTTTTAAATTTTATATCATAAGTAAAGTAACTTATTTTTTTCGTCGACAATATCGTGATCTTAGTGAATAATTAGGAAAAATATGATGACAACTACTCCAGTTCACATCATGACTGTTAATTAAAATTCACAGGTCTGAGTTTGTCATATGGTTTTGTTTATCTGTTTTATGGTTTATATGTGGAACAACTTATCTACGTTTTTTCCCTCATCAAAATCGCTATCAAAAGTATGAATAATGAGAGAAAATGCAAAGATAAATACTCCTTTTTTTCCATCATGCACATCGATTATGATTAATAATTCTATGCTTTTCATATAGCTTTACTTTTAAATTTATTTACTTTTGTATTTTCATGTAAGTGGAACAACTTCCTTATTGATTTTTCGTAGTCAGTAGCGTTATCAAAAGTATGAACAGTGAAAGAAAATACAATGACGAAGACTCCATTTTATACCATGACCATTGATTGAGTTTCACAATTTTGTGTTTGCCCTATATCTAATTTTATATTTCTTAATTTGTATATTTTTGTGTAAGTGGGAAAGCTTATCTAATGACTTTCCCTAGTCAATACTAGTCAATATCGTTATTGAAAGTATGAATAATGTGAGAGAAAATATTATGAGAGCGCTGATGTCCAAATCCGAATCCTCGCCATTAGGAGACTGGAACCACCAGCAATTGGTGGCAGAATTGGAAGTTTGATTTTTCGAGAGGGACTTCTTCTGTCGCTTCCCTTTGACGGCGTTTTGAAAAAGTGGGGTCGCGTTGATTCTGACTGGCGACGGGTTATATATAAATGGGTTCAGAAAGTATGGCATTTATATGCTTGTAGCAGCACACGCATCGGTGATTGCGTACAACTGAATGAAGGGTATGCACCAGAGAGAGAGAGAGAGAGAGGAGAGAGAGAATGAGAGAGAGGCGGGTTGATGGAGAGTTACAAGGATTAGAATGTCTCAAAGATTTATTAGCAAATGATGTCTCCATCCGTGGAGACATCATTTGCTCACTTGAGAGAAAGAGGGGTTATGATGAGAGAGAGAGAGAGAGAGAGAGAGAGAGAGAGAGAGAGAGACAGAGAGAGAGTCTTAAAGACTTATTAGTCCATCCGAGGAGACATCATGCGCTCACTTGAGAGGAAGAGGGTCTATGAGACAGACAGACAGATGGACAGAAAAATAGAGGAATGTTAACGAGAGAGAGAGAGAGAGAGAGAGAGAGAGAGAGAGAGAGACAGAGAGAGAGAGAGAGTTGCAAAACTTTTGACAAACATATATCCTCAAGTGAAGTAATGAAGATTGAAATAAGATGAAAATATGAAAAAATGTGTCAGAAATTGATAATGCATATTCTGCTAAAGAAACAAAGATTGTATTTATATAAAAACGTAAGGAAAGGTTGAACTTTTCATAATATGTACTGAAAGTAATAAAGAATGTGATGGAACAAAAACGTCAAGAAATCAGTTAAAAATTTTGTTAGTATATAATCAAATGAAGTAATAAGGATTGCAATGAGATGAAAGCGTGAAGATAGATGTTGTGGTAATATATGCTCTAATGAAGAAACAAAGAATGTGATGAAATAAGAACGTAAAGAAATAAAGCTAGAACTCTTGACGTTATATACTCAAATGAAGCAATAAGGATTGCAGTAAGATGAAAACGCGAAGAAGTACATTATAGTTTTTGATAATGTTTACTCTAATGAAGAAATAAAAATAAAAAACCCTCACCTGAGAGCTGTCACTGAAACTTGACATCTTGGAAATAGTTGCCTAATAAATCTTGGGTCATAAAAAAAATTTATGGGCTTCGTTCACTAATCTTTCCGGAAAGTAGTTCTGCCATCATGATGATATATTGGTAACGCTTCCGTTTTTCTGAATGAAGAGATTTGCTTCATGTCAGTGAATGGGTTCTTTTTAGCAGACTGGTTTCGCACTTCTTTGATTGGATATTTGTGAAAATGTGTCACATTCATCTTAATGTTTACTTCCTTTTCCAGTTTTCATAAAGAAAGTGCCTCAGTGGCGCGATCGGTATGGTCTTGGCCTGCCACCTCGGTAGCCGCGGGTTCGATTCTTGGCCATTCCACTGAGAGGTGTGAGATGCGCATTTCCGGTGATAGTTCACTGTCGACGTGGGTCGGAAGTCACGTAAAGCCGTTGGTCCCGTTGCTGAATAACCACTGGTTCCATGCAACATAAAAACCCCATACAAACAAAGTGCATCAGCATTGTTCTTCAGTGGGTTAGATATTTATGCCATCGGTGTGTTCAGGAAACGAATTTCGTGTATTCTATGTATCTTAACGTATTTTAATTCCTGTAGTGAAGAGGTGCAACGGATATGAATGTCCACAAGAAGAGTAATGTGTTCATGAACTGCAATTTCCAACTGGTGGATATTAACCGTTAAAAATGACAGGTTAAGTGACTCGGGAAACACAAACGAATGTACTGTCGGCCAAAAAACTCGTGGTAGAGTTTCATAATTTTTCGTTCACTTACCTGACGCACGATTCAGGCCTTATTTATCTATTTTTCTTTTCAAAGATGGAAGAAATCGTATGTAATGACGTTAAAAACAGTCACTGATATCTTTAGAACATTATGTTATGTTATTGTGTAAACCTATTTTCCATATAGCAAAATTGACGTGAACGAAACGAAGTGATAAAAAACGTCATATCACAACCATAGATATTTATTACCAAATAGATAGGAGACACCTATCACTAGTAGTATCGCTTAAACATATAGTCCTTAAATTATCATTTCAATATTAAGTTGAAGGTAATTGAACTATTCAATTTGTTAAATTTTACAGAAAACATTGGAATCTCACAAAATGCTATCAAATTCAAAAACAAAAAGAAAAAATAACGATATCCTAACAGTGTGAACCAGGCGACCTCACTCTATTGCTTTTGATGTTATGTGCACGGGAATCTAATGTCAATGTGTCATTTATCGGTCTAAGAAACATCCCTCGATGAGCGAGAGACAATTATTGCACTGCATTCGGTGCAAGTTCCTGTTGGAGAGATATCAGGAAAGCTTAATAAACCGGAGAGAATCATACATAGATGAATCAAATTGTTTAAAGAACGGCAAAATTTAGAACATGGGCCTAGAGGTGGAACACCTCAAAGCACCACAAGAGAGCAAGTCAATACAGTAGTGTAAACGTTGCAGAGCAACATTCATTTGTGAATTTTGAATTCTAGTGCATCGTCACGACATTGCTGAACCAGGAATCATGACTAGCTCTACGCTTATGACTGGTGTCTGATGAATACTTTAGATGGAGAGGAAGGGATTTTTAAATCTCCACTTGAAATCTTTGATAGGTGTCTAATGAATAAGTTTAATGAATAAGCAAACGTATCTTTGATGGATGAGAGATTGAGATTCAGTTAGGCTTACTCTTTTTGTTTTGTTTTTTATCGGTGGCCAGTGAATACCACGGATAGGGAGGGAAACAGTTTCAATTATGCATGGATTTTTTTTCTTCAAAACCTAAAGAATACATTTTATTGGGAGATACTTTATTAACATCGGCCTAATCCCTCCGTCACTCCTATACGCCATCTCCGCTCTCTTCTATATCTCAGGCGACTCGAGCCGACTTCTCACTACGAACTCCATTGCTTGAAAGCATCAGTATTGATAACGGTTATTTTAAAATTCCCCGCACCGACAACGGACGCCTTAAAATACATGTTTATAAAATATTTTCTGTTCAAAGAAACTTTATCTTTCATTCCCCAAAATATGTGCATACACTCGTGTTACACCCTGTAACCGTCAAAGAGCAACCCAACCCTTGAATAAAGCAGTCTTGGAAAAAAAAATAAAATAAAAACATGAAATAGACTTAAACGAGAACGTCACCTTTCAAATTTCTTATCCTTTCAGCTACTTATAATATGCTTATGGTAGTAGGTCGAGGTATACATGTAAAACTAATTTGAATTAATTTCTAGTTAGAAGAAATGAACAGCTACAGAAAGATCAACCTAAGAAAGCTTATATGAAAGTAAGCCTTTCTTAATGTATTCGTCAGTTTTGACTCCCACAGCTTTCCATCGTGTCCAAATGAAACAGGGTGATATGCAAGGAATTCCATAAAAAATAAGACTGAATTATATTCGTTTGATTTTTTTTTTTTTTTTTAATAGCTAGGTCTGAGTTAATTATGTTAAGCAATTATGAAAAGGATAAGAAGAAAGGCAAACATGGCTAATAAAACAAGAATAACGGGAATAATCAAATAAAGCAGGTTAATATATATATATATATATATATATATATATATATATATATATTATATATATATATATATTGTCGATTTCAATATTCATTTATATTACGTATCAGAGAGAGTATACTGCTCAAAATAGATCTAGGCTAATCATGTGTGAAAATCAGAAGTCCAATTTAGGCCCACTAAATATTATGTCATGCAAATTATTTGATTGATCACAGGACAAAATTAGTTTAATTAAACATCGTTTTCAAAGAATGTTAACGCCTTGATGTATTGTTTATCGGCTGTAAGAGACGAAAAGACAACACCCCAGTGCAGTACGATACGTTGAGTCAAGACTCGAGCGGCAGCAAAGTCAACTTCAAAATGCTTTGGTATGCTGTCACGAAGCTAGAGTTGAGAATGAAATTAGAAATCGTGGACCCATCGGTATATATTTTCCTTACTTTGCAAAATAATTATCTTTAATACGTTGAAAAAGTCTACTCTATTCTAATGTAATTTATTTCAAGTATAGCACCTTTGAAAGGAATGTTATTTATTGTCAAGTAAATAATATGGCACCTGCATATGGCAATATTTCCATAACGAACAATGAATTAAGAAACTACGCCAATTCTTCGTTGGCCGTCTGTACTA
>NC_087209.1:18338840-18351340 GCF_015104395.2 Macrobrachium nipponense | reverse complement strand
TCATGACTATGCATCTTGTAATTAGTTAGTTTTTTAATCAATTTTATTTTGTAGTTTAATGTTTTATTGCTCCGTAATTTACTTCAGCAAAAATTCTGCAGAATTCTTGCAACATACAGCATAGTAGGGTCTCTCTCTCTCTCTCTCTCTCTCTCTCTCTCTCTCTCTCTCTCTCTCTCTCTCTCTCTCTCTCTGATCTGATCTGATCTGATCTGATTCACATGGAGAGATGGCACGCTATAAGACCATTAGGCCGATCATCTATCAGCAAAGAAATGACGAAATGTTACATCAGAAAAAACCAATTTATTGATTATTTTTTGTCTACATTTTCAAAAGTTTCCTTTATTGTGTTAGAAATCGAAAACCAGCCTCAAGAATTTTCTGTTTACCTCATTTAGTTTCAAGTTGAGCTGATTGTACTGAGTTGGAATTATCTTTACTTTTTATTGGTTTTCGTGTATGAGAAGGACGACTGAAATGAAAATAGTTGCTATTCAGTAGAGATTAGACGTGAAATGAAAAAAAGGAAAGTAGAAGAAAGAACGAAATGAAGAGAAAAGATATAAACAGAGAGACTAGACGTGAAATGAAAAAGAAAGTAGAAGAAAACGCGAGAAGAAAAAGGATATGAACAGAGAGACTAGACGTAAAATGAAAAAGGAAAGAAGAAGAAAAAACGAAATGAAGAAAAAGATAAATATGAACGAAGATTATGGACAGAAGAGATGAAGAAAACGATTAAGCAAGAGAATGGAAGCAACTGCGAACAATAGAGAGAAGAATAATCAACAAGAGGGGAAGAAAAGAAAAACAATAAATGTGAGAAAGAAATGCAGTAAGAGGAAGGGTGGAAATAAGCCGCTATGAAGAGTGCTATAAAGTAGTTAAGTTCTAATATCCGCGAAGTAAACCAACAGTTTCAAGCAGAATCTTGGGTAAGATTTCAGGTTGGCCGGTAATATAGTAACGGGAAAAAAAAAGTCACCATTTTTTGGCTAGGAAAAAAAGTCCCAGGAAAAAAGATTCACATTTATTTAGTCTTATGTTTGTGTTTTTACGGTCATTCCTAACGGGTTTGTATTAAACGCGGCTCAAAGGTGGATATATACCGGATTCAAACCCACGAGTGCCTCAGTGGTGTGATCGGTACGGCCTTGGCCTTCCACCTTAGTGGCCGCGAGTTCGATTCTCAGTAATTCCTCTGAGGGGTTAGAGATGTGTATTTCTGGTGATAGAAGTTCACTCTCGACGTGGTAATCGAAAGTCACGTAAAGCCGTTGGTCCCGTTGCTGAATAACCACTGGTTCCATGCAACGTAAAAACACCATACAAACAAATAAATATTGGGGTCGCTGTCTAGGTTAGATTAGGTAATGTGAATTGTTTATGGAACTTTTTTTCTGTGACTTTTACCAGTGACCTTTTTTTACCTGGATTCTATTTCAGACGTCTAGCAGAGAGATTGTATCGTTTTAGAAGTCGCCAGAGAGACATTTGTTTTGGGCGCTATCGTTCAACGTTGAGTCATTCCGGTTTAAGTAGTCTTTAAGTGTTGTAGTGGTACAGGTTAGTTTGTTTTTCTTTTGAATAGGTCTACGATTAAGTGTTATAGTACAAGTTAGGTTACTTTTCTTTTGAAAAAGTCTACGGTTAAATGTTATAGTATCTGTTAGTTTACTTTTCTTTTGGTACAGTTGGTTTTTCCTTTTGAATAGGCCTAGTGGGTTACTTAGTCCTCTCGTCTATTTGAGTTAATTGATTGGTTTATGTAGAAAAGCGTCTTGTAGTTTTCAAGTACCTTGCCAAACCTTTAAACCTTTATATTTTCTGTTTAATTTTTATTTTTTTCTGCGATGGAATATTATTAAATAAAGCTGGTTAATGTTAAAAATTAAGAGTAGGGTACGACGTCGAACGCAGAAAGAAAGCTATATTGTCAGTTATATATATCATACTATATATATATATTATATATACTATTATATATATATATATATTATATATATATTGTGTGTTGTGTGTTGTGTGGTGTGTGTTCTGCGGCGCGGTGCGCGCGCCGGGGAGATTGTAATTAAGGTTGTTCAAAATTCCGTAATACTTTGATAAAAATGGTAGATTTTGAATAAATTTTAAATTTTGGATACATTCGAATAGAAGAATATACTACTATTATGTCCAATGACATCTATTTTAAAATAAACGTTAATTTTAAAAAGATATTAAGTACATGAATTTAATTATACGAATATCTTTGGCGTAAAAGCTAAGGTAAGGTAAAGTTCTAAAAACAGCACCACCACCAATAATGATAATAATAATAATTTGTAAATTTAATTAATAATCGGTCTGTTCAGTTCATTAGAAAGAAAATTTAATTTAATTAAGTTCTTGCCAATTCAACTGGAATTTTTGTTTTCCATTCCATATACTAAACTTTCTTTTTATTATCTGCTAACTTCTTTTTTTTGGATCGGAGCATTCAATATGAATGAAAACCAATAAATAAAATGTGAGAGGTTTAAAAAATTAAAAAAAACCAAACAAATAATCCCTCTTTTTCAGTTCCAGAAGATTATATTTTAAAGTGCCAAGGCCAATGTGTTGGCGGACAGGGTTTGGGGTGGGGGGTAAAGATGAGAGAAGGTTAAAGATTGAGAGAGAGAAGGGCGGAGGGTTTGGAAGCGAAAGGAGGAAGAAAGAGGAAAGAAGGAAACAGTGGGGTTGGAGGAACTACAGGAAGGGTCAAAGGAGGGAGAGAGGAGAGCTTAGGATTTTGGGGAGGGGGAGGGGCGGGGGGAGAGATGGAGAGAGATGAGAGGAGAGAGAGAGAGAGCAGGGATTATGAATAGCACTGCATTTGGCAACTGGCAGATGCTTAATTTACGGGAGTTTCGGAAAACCAATTGGAGGGAAAAGGACTTGCTCGGAAGGAAAGAAGGAAGAGGAAGTTACGAGTTATATTTTTATTGCTCTCTCTCTCTTCTCTCTCTCTCTTCTTCTTCCCTCTTCTCTTCTGGTTTAGGGGGGTTTTTTTCCGGAGAAAGGTATGGTCGAGTTTTGTTTCAAATTTTAAAGAGTGAGGGGCCTTCAGAACGAGAAGATAAATAAAAATTTTTTTTTTTTAAAGCTTTTTGTAAATAGCAAAAACTTTGTTTTTCCAATTTACAATTTTGACCGGTTGTTGTTTTCTAAAAATGTTTTTGTTTGGTGTTTTTTTAAAATTTAGTTTTTTTTTTTTTTTTTTTTGTTTTTTTTTTTTTTCTTTTTTTTTTTTTTTATTTATTCATTTAGTTTGATGGCATTTCATACGGTATTTAACCCCGCTTAGCGTTTTAGAGAAAGTAACATTAGCAAGGTATGGTGTAGTTTTCGTAACATAACAAAACGTTTTCAATCCTCTCCTCTCCTCCTCCCTGCTCTCCCCCCTCTCTTCTCTCCCTCTGCTCTCCCTCTACTCTCTCTCCCTCTCTCTCTCTCTCTCTGACTTTTATATATTATATTATTAATATAATAGTATATATATATATACAATATATAGTGTATATATATATCATATATATATATGTCTGTATATTCTTATATATATATATATATTATATATATAATATATATAATATGTATGTCAGTATTAGTTATATATATATATATATATATATATATATATATATTTATATCTAGTATCTATATATATATATTAATATATATTTATTATCGTAATTATATTATATAATATAGATTCATAATATATTATATATATATATAATAATAATAGATATATATATATATATAATATCTAATTCTATATATATATAGTAATATATAGATGATCAATATATATATAGATTCTATAATATATATATTATATAAATATATAATAATTATATTATATATATATTATAAGATATATATATATATACTATATATTTATATAAACCCACACACACACTTCTGTGCTGCCAAAAATAAAAAGGGGCCGGCGGCACGTGCGGGCAATATGAAGATGCGAGGTTTTTTTTTTTTTTTTTTTTTTTTTTTCTTATGGAACCGATTTCAAAAGGAAACCTTTCTTTAAAAAAAAATTTCCTAACTAACTAAGATATTCCTTGCAGACCGTCTTAAAAAAGACATGCACTTTACAAAAATATCCTAGAAAGGGGGGAGCGGGTCTCTTGTTTTTAAAAAAAACAACGATCTTCGTCCTTTGCCCTTTTTTTTCTTTTCTTTTTTTTTTTCGTTTGCCCTTTTTTTTTTTTCTCTCCTTCTTTTCAACCGTTTAGGTTTGGTTTGTATTCTTTGATGTTTGTTGGTGGAATTTAAAAAGCTCATTCTGTAGAGGCCTCTACTTACTCGTAGATGGCGCAGTTGATCACTTACTGTCTCCGTTCTTGCTTTTTTTGGAAACTTCTACCTTTTTTTTGAAGTTGTTGAGATGAAAGGATGAAAATAAAATTGAAACGTTATTTTTTTTTTTTTTTTTTTTTTTTTTTTTTTTTTTTACGGAATGAATTTGTTGTGAATTTAAAAAAGTGCCCCCTTCTTCGTTATTCTCGTTTATCTTCCTTATTGGTTTGGGAAATGAGGTTCCAGTCAGTTTGTTCTGCAAAAAAAAACTTTCTTTCAAAATTAGCCTTGATTTAACCAACAAAGAGTCTAATGCTTTGCTTAATGGTTTTTTAATTTGTCATGTTAAAAGAAAAATTATTGTTGATTACTTTTGTGGTTCAGTCCTTCCAACTTTTTTTTCTGTTCCCGCCCATAGATCTCAAAAATACAGAGGCTAGAGGGGCTAAACTCCCGTGGTATGGGCTTTTTATTAAAAAATAATTCAACCCCACTCTAATCATCAAAACATAACCAAAAATTGTAAAAAAAAATTGCCAGTCCCTTAAGCCTCAGTAGTTTAGTTTTTGTTTTTTATTTAAGGTTTTAAAACTACTCGGTAATCATGATGAGTCTAACAAAAATGCATATGATACGGGGAACGTGGCCTTTCTAAAAAAGTTTCATGGGCCAACGGCCTTTTTTTGTTTATTTTACCAGCTTTTATACGGGTACAGAACGACTCCGATTGTTGCATTTTTTAGAAACGTTGCCGTAACTTTTACTTTTTTTATTCTTTTGAAAAATTGAATATATGTAGTCACTGTTCTGAGAAAAAACAATTGTTTTATGTTCGTTTTTGCTTACTCAGGGACGGTTAAGCCCAAAAAAAATTTTAGGAATAGGGATATTTATGATTTAGGTTTTATTAGAGACCAATATGTAGTAATATAAATATGTTTGCCATGTTAAAACAGTAACAGGGAAAAAAAATTACTTTTAAAATAAAAAAGACCTTTTTACGTTTAATTTACGTTGGCCAGTGAAAAACTAGGGCGCTCTAATTTGACCATAGGATTTTAGACCATTTTAGTTCTTGGTTGTACTGGATTTAGAAAAGAGTATGTTTTCTGTTTCAATTTATTTTTGTGTTTCCACTTATAAAACTGAGAGTATATGAACGTGTTTTGATTTTAATATGAGTCCTTTGTTGTTAGTATGGTAGTAAGTCCTAAGTATGAGTTTTATTAATTACGAAGAACACTTCATGTTTAAATTAGGAACTATAATTCTTTGTTCGTTACACACATTCAACAAATCTTGGTTAACTGAAAAATCGCCCAAAAAAAAAAAAAACAAAAAGATTTAAATTTGTGGAAAAAACCTATTCTGACTGTTTTGGTCAAGGAACCTACCAACCTGGCAGGGTTTTTGGCATTTCGGTGTAGTGGATTTTTTTTGGTTGTTCTTTTCGTGTTGTGGGTTTGATTTTACTAGTTGCTCGAATTTTTGTGCGCCCTTTCCCGTCTTCTTTTTCAGTTCTCTCAAATTTGTTTCCTTACCCTTTGTTCTCAGGCATTTTTCTTTCTTTTTTGTTCATGTTTGTTTTCTACCCTTTACTGTTCCCATCGCAATATTCGTTTCCTCTTCTCTCCGCGCTTCTTGGCCTTACTTTTCTTTTCCAACGTTTCCGTGATAGTCGTTTTTGTGGGCCGTTTTGGTCTTTGGTTCCATTTCATTATTTTTTCCCCTTTTCTTGGTTTTCTCCTCCGTTTCTCGGCTTTTTTATTTTCTTTTTCTCTTTATTTTTTTTTCTTTTTTTGTTTTTGTATTTTTTTTTCTTTGCCTTTTTTTTTTTTTTGTTTTATTTTTTTTTTTTATTTTTTTTCTTCTTTTTTTTTTTGTATTTTTTTTTTTTTTTTTTTGTTTTTTCTTGTTTTTTTGGTTTGTCTTGTTGTTCTTTTGTTTGTTTGTTTTTTTTTTTTTTTTTTTATTTTTTGTTTTTGTTGTTTTTGCCTGTTTTTTTAGGTTTAATTTTTTATTTATTTTTTTTCCTTTTCACTTTTCCGTTCTCCACTCTGTCCTCCTTCTTTGCCTCTTCTTTGACTTCACATCTTTCTTTTCGTTTGTTTTTCCTCCCTCCCATTCGCGTAACTTCCTTTTCTTTTGGAACCTACCCAAAAACCCCCCTCTTTTGTATTGGAATTTTCTTTTCCTCTTTTCATTTCTCTTCTTTTTAATTTTTACTCTCCTTTTTGTTTTTTTTTTCCTTCTTTTAAAGTTATCCATGTGGTGGCTTCCGATTTCTCTTCTCTTGTTCGGAAACTTCTCAAACCAGTTCTCTCTCTCTACTCTATCTCCTCTTCTTCTCTCTCCTCTCTCATCTCTACTCTCCTTCCTTCCTTCCTTCTTATCTTCATTACCTTTCTTCTTCTTCTTCTTCTTCTTCTTCTTTTTTAACCTATTCTCCTGGCCCAGTGACAAATCGATTCATCTACGAACTCCCATGTGTGGCAGCGGTTAATATGTTGCTCTAATAAATTTCTTTCAAGGAATTCATAAAGATTTGTACGGAGATTTTTACGAAATTCCCAATTAAATGTTTCGGTAGGATTTGAAGGAAAAGGAATAAAGTGAAAATATTTTTCTTTTAAAAGGGGCGACAGGGTGGATTAGTTTTCACAACGAGATTGGAATTTTTTCTCTAAAATGCGAATTAATGTTCTTTTGGAACCTTTTCAGAATTATCTAACTCGTTACTGTCTTTGGATCGGGTTACGGTTTAGTTAAAGTCGTATACTTTATCAATAATGATTTTACCCCATTGTTAAATTTTTATCGGGGCGGGTTTAGACCACAAACAATTTTCATTCTTTGCGAGTCTTTTCAGTTAGAGTCTTGTTCATTTCAGATTTTTAATATTTTTTTTGTTTTATTTTTTTAGTTCCATGTATGTGGACGTATGTATGTCAAGAGAAGGAGAGGGAGAGAGATGACATAAGTTTCATGGCCAGGAAGGATCTTAATCCTGTGAACAATAAAGAACAAATCCTGTCGAAAAATCCCATTATTTCTAGTGAGATTCCAAACAAATTAAGGTAAGTCCTAAATCCGGAGGAAATCCCCAAAGCAAGTGGTGGAGAAGCTAAAGTGATATCCCAATACCTTAAAATTTTGGTTCGAAGACTCGTACGAGACTTTCCCGATGATCGTAGTTGGTGCATTGTAAGTCGTAAATTTAAACTTTGACTTACGATTATGGAAAAGTACCGAAAACTAACACCCATTAAGGGCTCTGCCCCCGTTGCGGGGGATGGGGGGTTGGGGGGGGGTGGGGGGGGGGGGGGGGGGGGGGGGGCGTTAGTACCGTCCAGTGCAAGCTCATGCAGGGTGCACTGCAAGCATTACTTAGGTTCTTTGCAGCCGTGCCTTTCGGCCCCTAGGCTGGCCCCAATCCATCCGTTCCTTTTTTACTGTACCTTCCTTTCATCTTCTCTTTCTTTTATCTTACGTTTCCCACTCTTCTACTAACAATTGCTTCATGTGCCAACTGCTTTTGAAGTTTTTCCTTCCTGTTACACCCATCAACCTTTTTACCTGTCAGTTTATGTTTCATCGCCTGAAATGGCCTCCATAGGTCCCAGTGCTTGTCCTTTGGCCTACGTTCCCATGTTTCAATTCATTAGGCTCTGCTTTGAGGGTGCATGGTTAAACAATGAACAAGGGGCCCGAAAGAGAATTAAAAAAGCGTCAAAAAGGCAAGTTGGTGTATTATTGAGCAGAAAGTAGAAAGTTGTAGAAGATTATTGCTGAGTCCAGTATCTCCATGTCAGTTAATTTGTTATGTTGGTCATGTTAGACGGGGAATTTCCCAACATGTTGAATAGAAAAATGGTTCGATGACAAAATTGATTAAAAAGCTTGATTATGACTCTGCTGCATAAACTCTTTTAAATAAACACTAACAATAGTTGATTGCACATCACCCGTTACAACTGATGGTCTAGGCCAGTCCCTTACGACGCTCCTGATTGTGCTGTTAATAAGCCAATCACCAGGAAAACCTACTGTCTCTCTCGTGAGTTTCAATGATAAGGCAGGGATGTATGTTCCACCTCTCATTTAGGGAGGCTTCTGAAAGAACGTATCCCTCAGGAGGACATGGAAACATAACGTCCTGCCTAAAGGTGAAACTCCTCGAGAGACTGAGAGGTTTCCGCCAGCTTTGTGGATTGGCTTGATCAACAGTACTAATCAGGAGCGGTCGTAAGGGACTTGGCCTAGACCATCAGATGCATTGCTGATGTGAATCTACTACAGTATGGACCTTCCAGTGTTATTACAACTAATGCCACCATCTTCAAACAAACCATATTTCGTAAACAAGCCAAAAAAAACAAAAGTTTTTGTGACCGTCAACCTTTCTGTATTATAGTCAGATTGACAAGGAGAAAGAGACCGTGCAAGTCATCGAAAGCTTTTCTGCTTTTTTATATAGTTTTAAAAATATCTTAAATCAAGACATTGGCTACTGTGGAAGTTTACTTTCCCATACTATTGGAAACTATTAGATTATCAGGAATACTGGTCTGAGACTTAATATTCAGTATTTTTGTTAATATTTTTTCGCATTTGTTCTTGTTCCACAGAACATGATTTTTTCGTCGTCATGGTTCTCATGGGGCCCTTCCGCATGGACAAAACGTTCGTCATGGGAGTATTCGTCCCATCATGAAAAGTAAATTGACTTTGATTTCGAGTGTTGGTATTAGTTGCCAATTGGTTATTGATGTTCCTGATGGCAATACGTTAGACACATAAATAAACAATACCTGGCATTACACCGCGTAATGGGGTAGTGCCGTCATTGCCAACTCATGTGGTGCACTGTAGGACATTACTTAAGGTTCTTTGCAGCATCCCTTCGGTTTAGCTGCAAAATGACCCTTCACCTTTCATTCCTTTTAGGTTTTACCCCCATTTCAACATTGCTCTTTTACTTTTCATCTTACTTTCCATTCCTCTCCTAATAGTTTTCCTACCTTATACGCCTTACAGACCTTCTGCTCCAATTTAACCTTTTCAGCGTTTTGAATGGACCTTATATTGTCCCGGCGCTTTGGCCTCTGGCCACATTCTTAATAATTCCATACCCAGCATGCATTATATGTGTGTGTGTTGTGTGTGTGGATGTTTGTGTCTGTACTTCCGTAACATAATTGCATCCATTCAGCCATATGCACCAACCCCACCTCAGGACTTGATGGTTCCATAAAAGTATTAAAAAGTTCGTTTGTTATGTGCTTAATACCATATACATTTTTTCCTTTGAAATCTGGTTATTTACTCTTGTTTACCATCTCACCTGGCTGCCTGTTTTTTTTAGTTTATTTATTTATTTATTTATTTATGATTAACTTTTTTTTTAGATAACCCCCTTTTGAATTCGGTTATCATTTGAGAGGCAATGAATGGCGGTTGTTGCCTTTACACCGAAAGCCTTTGAAGTTTTAAAATCTCTCCTCGGTTTCCACTGATACCTTTTTTTGGTAACAGCATTGATCTCTGGTTCTTTATGTTTTTATCTTGCCAATTTTTTATTTTTACTTCACTTTCTTTCTTTTACGTTTAATAGGTATTCTTGGTGATGTCCTTTATAAAGTGATGAGGGTAGGTAATATGTGGGAATGTTTGGATGGTCTCACAAAGTGCAGTTGGTTTATAGTTCAGGCTTTGAGATGATTATTATTTCCCCCCCTCGAAAATCTAGGTTTGTATAGAATTGCCCGTTGAGATGATGGATTGGTCTAGAAAAACAAATTTCGTTATAAGAAATCCTTCAAGAAAGATTGGTATCGTCGATCTAACCTAATATAGGGAATCGCCTTGAAGATGATTGGTCTATAAAAATTGTTTTGCATAAGTATTCGTCTTAAAGAAGGTGATATGGACATACAGCATTTTCTTAGAATTTGTTTTTTGTTTTAATATTGGACCTGATTTTCAGGTTTTTTTTTTTTTTTTTTTTTTTTTTTTTTTTGAAAGACTGTGAATCATTAGTTTTATGGTGATTCTGAATACTTATAAGTCAAACACGAGGGTTAACTTAAAACTAATTGATGGTTTTATTATGCTTAAATCTCTTTTTATCTCGGCATTAATGACATTGAAGATTTTTAGGGACTTCCTCTTCGTAATTGCCAAAAATATATTCGTGCCATCTTTATACGATAGAATCTTCCATGCCAGGCAACCACGAAGTTTTGCGAGGATTTTACGGTCACTCCTCCCACTGTGAATAAAGAGAAATTATTCCATTATAGTTACTCAAAGTTCCAGGGAATTCCATGGAACATCCTGAAAGAGGGGGAATTCTATTCTGTAGGATAATGTGGGATTCTAAAATGAGGGTGTATTCCTTATTAACTCTTGTGTTTCAGCCATTGATAAGGTGTATTCGCTTTTTTGTGAATTAGAAGCAAAAAAAGATAAAAGATTGGATTTTGCCACTGTTATATACCTAGGGGGTTTCTATAGCATAATGTATTTGCCCGTATATTTATCAAGTGTAAAGGTCTTGTTTTCTTACATTTGTTAATATAATTAACATTGATTGCTTAAACCTGATTTTACCCAAGAATAAAAAACAAATTATTCGCCAGAGATAATTAACGCCAAACTCAAAAGTTCCTCTCTACTATTTTGGGTTTTCAGCACCGAAATTGGGTATGGGGCCTGGTTAGTGCCGTTAGTGCACCTCACTTGGTGCACTGTAGGCATTACTTAAGGGTCTTTGCAGCATCCCTTTGGCCTCCAGCTGCAACCTCTTTCATCCCTTTTACTGTACCTCCGTTCATATTCTCTTTCTTCTATCTGACTGTTCAACCTCTCTAACAGCTAATTCATAGTGCAGCTCCGAAGCTTTATTCCTGTTACACCTTTCAAACACTCTTACTGTCAATTTCCCTTTCAGCACTGAGTGACCTCATAGGTCGCAGTGCTTGGCCTTTGTCCTGAGTTCTATATTCAATTTGGTTGAACGCCGGTAGATGGACTGATCAAGCTGACTTGGCATGAGTATAAAAATCAAGATGTAGTAAATAGTTTAATTTAACTTAAAATTGATCGTCCGTTGCAGAAAAGGGTCTTAAAGTCTGTTTAACCGTCCAGTCATGGGGTAGAATGATTCAAATTTAAACAAAAGATCCAAGATAACGTCGCCCTCATGAATCTCGCGAAATGATGATTTTAATTCATTTCATTCATTCTGTTATAAGAATTTCTAACGTGACCAGGTTCATTCATGGATAAGGTTACTGACAGATTTAATGAATCATAAATATATTTTATTGAAATTCACTTTTCTTTTTTTCCTTGTTGTTTTCCCCCATTTATATCATTTACCTCTTGGATCTTTAGTCTTCTTCGGTTATAAAATTTTATTTTCATTCCCAACAATTATAACTTGATTATATCTAACTTTTTTGTTACCCTATGAATTTGTGTATTTTTTAATATTTTCAAATAAAGATGTAAATTTTGCATTGTTAGTTATGAAATTTGATTTAAATTCTCAACAATTATAACTTTATATTTAACAATATTTTTACTTTAGGATTTTATATATTTTCAACTGATTCAATAAATCTGAATTCTATTTTTATTCTTTTGGCGATCGGCAACTATAACATTATTGTATATAACTATTGTATTTTTAAATCTTTAAATCCCTTTATATTTCATTTTACAGTTTTTTGTGTCTGTGGCTTCTGTAGTCATGACATTTTATTACATTCACAGTCTATCAGCAATTTACTTTGTGTTTTTTTATTTTTAAATGATAAAATTAATTTTGCATTTCGTTTTACAATTCATTTTGCAGTTCCCCTGACACATTCCGACGTCAGTCACAGTACCTTTGTCATCCCATTCCTAGTATAATCTTCATTCCAACATGAGACCCGGTAAAGAAAATTCGCAAAATTTCCAAAATTCCCTTTATGGAGGAGTCAATCCAACCCCCTCCCCCCTTTTTTTCTTTTTTACTCTTCCTTCTTTTATCTGTTACATGTTGCTCCTGATTAGTTCCGATATATATATATATATATATATATATATATATATATATATATATATATATATATATATATATATATATATATATATATTACCTCCTC
>NC_087209.1:18321340-18333840 GCF_015104395.2 Macrobrachium nipponense | reverse complement strand
CGAAGAAATCCGGAGAGGAACTTTTAATTAAGAGACACTGAATTATAATTGTCTCTGAATTATAATTCTTTACGAACGGGAACGTTATAGTGTTTTGCTTGATTGGAAAATGGAATTAGAGTGGAAAGGTTACATTACTGGAATGAGCAGGATGTAGATTGCTAATTAGATGAAATCTGGATTAGGTTGATAATAGACTGGTGTTAGGGAAACAGTGGTCATTAATGAGAGAGAGAGAGAGAGACGGAGAGAGAGAGAGAGAGAGAGAGAGAGAAGAGAGAGAGAGAGAGAGTTCATTTAGTAACAATAGCCTCAGGAAATCGCAAACTTCCACCAAATCTTAATAATTATGCACCTCTCATATTAAAAAAATAAAAACTTTCCAGATCTAGAGCTCTGTCCAAATTTAGTCATTTTATTGCTAGTCATGTGAGTTACATTTGGTGAAATTTTCGTATAATTCCACTCGTAAATTTTCTGTCAAACAAACCAAGGCAAAAACAATAACCCAAGTTAGAGGGGTAACGAGGTTAAGCAATATCCACCACACAAAAGAACCCGTTTCCCGGAAAGTTATATTTCTGTCTCTCACGTAAAGTGATTACTTGCTGTGAGGAACGACTTCGGCAGAGTTTTCGTAAAAGTCCAGACAGAACTTTGTTTGTAATCCTTCTAACAAAGAAACAAAAAGGCAAACTGACAAACCGTACCAAAGAGAGAACTTGTGGTGACGAATAATAACGGGATTAGCCGGGGAATAGAAACCAAGTGTATAATTAATTCAAATGAAATTTATAGGGAATTAACAACTTGCTTGCAAAGAGACGTTTGAGAATACTATATGTTTAAAATAGAAAGACGAGGCCTTCCTATTCGCAGGAGCTTTAGAACGATATTTGTAGGAAAGACTCAGGTGTTGGACTTTGGCCAGGATTGAGGTTCGGATTACGGAGAGCTGTGATTCCATGACCAGTATGAAGAAGATATTCTGAATGACATCTCAGGCCTCGTCCGTATCTTCTTAATCATGTAGTAGAATCAAAAGTTCAAAGTTGTGGCACAAATATTATTTTTTTTTTTTCCTTATTTTTCCGGTTTGGCATGACTCTGACTCCACAGTTTCTTGTCATTTAATCTGATTTAGTTAACGTTTTCTGTCCTATCGCTGACTCGGGGAGTAAGCCTACAAACTGCTTTGTTGTCGTTGTTATTATTGTTGTCGCTGTTGTTGTTCTTGTTGGGGGATAGGAAAGCCTAAAACGGTCTGAAAAGGGTGTTCCGCGCCGAGTTAAAAACACAGGATTTTTAGGATGGAATATTTATGATTTATTTATTAGAATGGAAATGTAAAAAATAAATAATGAGCATGTTAAACAGTTCAGAAAAATAATTTCTAATGAAATATAACATTTGTTTTAATTTTTTTTATTTGTTTATTCATCGCTTCGCAGTTTCTTTTTCTGTACTAGATTGCTTTCCATTTTGGGGTCATTATTGTTATAGTATTTTGTTTTTCCATCTGGGGTTGTAGTTTGGTTTATAATAATATGATAGGAATTAGGAAATTATGCACATAGAAAGAACAAACCTAAAATTCCTTCCTCCAAGGTATCTGTAATTTCGCCTCACAACTTCAGGAACAAGTTCTCAGACTTTGGCATAAAATCATATCATAATTATAAACGTGATGACGAAACTTCCTATCTCTCACAGAAGGTAACACAAGACAACGAATTATGCCTCGTGGCGTTTGGTGGGACGTCCAGAATGGCTCCTCTTTCTGATTTAAAGAAAAAGGGAAAATAAAATGGAAAATTCCTCGAGAAAGTCGTAAACTCCGGCTTCTTTCTTTCCGGATCTCGGTTATGACAATACAGAAAGAGACGTATTTGATCTTCCCACCCCCGCCCCCACCTCCAAATAAATGGAAAGGAAAGGGGGAAATGGGAGGTAAAAGATAGGAAACAAGGACCAAGAGTTTTACAAAAGGATTGAGAAAAGGCCAACATAATGTTTTCCGTTCCCCCTTTTTTACCCTTTTGTTTCCTTTTTAATTGATATCACTATTATTTAATTGGCAAATTATTTTCCTACGATGTGCTTAACAGATTCAGAATGAGTTTGGAAAGATTAGGAATCACCTGGCAAAAAAAAAAAAAAAAAAAAAAACTGAAGCAACCTCTCAAATTTTCAACCCCCCCCCCTCTCTCTCTCTCTCTCTCTCTCTCTCCTCTTCATAAATATATATATATATATATATATATATATAATATATAGATATATATATATATATTATTCTATGTATATATATACATATATAATATGTATATAATATTATATATATATATATATATATGTAGGTATATATATGCATATATATCTATATATATAATATATATATATATATATATATATATATATATATATCTATTTATATATTATATATATAAATATATAATATATGTATATATATATATATATATATATATATATATGTATATACTATATATATATATATATATATATATATATTTATTTGTATGTATGTGATATATACTATTACCATACTTCAAAGGCTATTGGATTATAAAGTAAATGTGGTGTTTCACTTTCTCTCCTACCCCAATCACAGGCCCGAACGAGAGAGAGAGAGAGAGAGAGAGAGAGAGAGAGAGAGAGAGAGAGAGAAATCGGTTGACACTGAAGCAAAGTTGTTGATATTTCAATGTCAGGGCGGCCAAGACTTGAATATCAACAAGAACTTTGGATTAAGGAGTTCAGTGTTGAGAATTGTGTTCCCTGGAGATAAATGGCTTCCTATTTCGTGAGGGAATCGACCGAATTGGAAAATATGTGAGCGGGGAAGACGCAAACTCGCACGTTGCCTTTCTTTGAACATTTCTATATGATGCTATTTTGAGATACATTTAAACTTATCTCTTACAGAGGTCAAAATCATGTATCTTTATCAACTCGCAAAACTTTTATATGTTTGTATCTGTGTCTGTCTTGTATTATTTATTTATTTTTAATAAATATTTTTTTTTATATTTGTGTGTGTGTGTGTGTGTGTGTGTGTGTGTGTTGTATTTATTCATTTTTTTACGTCCTTGCTTGGGCTCTGCAAACGATATGGTGATACGAGAGATTTTTATAAGAGAAATTCTCTGCAAGAGTGTTTGAGTGTTGCTACATATATTTTTTAATTTTTGAAATAGAACAGATTTTAGCGCTTGAGTTTTTTCATTTACCCTATGCAAAAGAATGAACCTGAAAGTAGTATTTTTCCAGGCTCGATTGACAAGGTTATTGAATATAATTCAAGAATATGTATTAAAGCTAGCATTGAACTATGTAAGAATAAGTGTTAAGCTCAATGGTCTTTCGATTAGGATAATATGCAGACTTTGTTACTGATTTTCTTTTTAATTCGGCTATGCTAGATACCTTGCATTCATTTAGTTTTAAAGTGGTCCGAATAACGCTTATACAAAGCAGAACATCTCACTTAATTAATCTCCAGAAGTTCAGTTCAATATTAGAACATTTGGAATAAGAAATTTGGAACGTCTGAGGTAGTATGTACCCTATCGTTCAATTCAGTCTTCCCAGTAAGAAAAACAATAACAGTATTGTGCTGTACTAATATATATCTTGACGTAAAGTATTATCAGCTATTAAGGTAACCTAATGGTCAAGTCGACCCACTATAACAGTATATTATCATTTATACAACTCTTTGAATGTCAGTAATTCCCAGTGCATTGAATTTTATATTAAGTGATACTTGTGGTTTAATATTTTATATAATTATATTAGATACATTATATATATATACATATATATATATATACAATATCTATATAATATATATATATATATATATATATAATATATATATAGTATATATATATATATTATATATACATACATATATATATACATATATATATATATATTATATAAATATAATGATTAACTTGATCACGAAGTATATAAAACGTGATGCTATGTATAAATAAAGGTTTTGCCACGGAGGTTAATGAAAGCAAGAGAGCCAAGAACTTTCGGTCTAGCACGAACCTTTACTTATGCAGAAAGGGTCGTGCTAGACCCAAAATTTCTTAGCTTTCTTGCCTTCATTTTTCCTCCGTGGTTAACCTTTAATATATATATAAATATATATATATATATATATATATATATATATATATATATATATATATATATATATAATATATTTGTTTGTAGAGGTAACTAAGATGGCGGGTTATCTAATACTTGGGTTACTTATATATATATATATATATATTATATATATATATATATATATATATATATATATATATATACATATATATATATATATGTGTGTGTGTGTGTGTGTGTGTGTATGTATGTATCAGGGTTGACGGTTTAAACCATGGTTTAAACCAGTCAATAAAAAACCATGGTTTTTTGGGTTTTTATGTTTTTTTTAAATATTTTTTGGTCTTCATGTTTCAAGTATAACTTTCATTTTAGGTAATATATATTTTTTGGCAACTTTTGGTATTTTTATCAGTTATTTGGATTTTCAAATAAAATTTCCAAGGATTTATGAAGTTTGATGAATGAATACAGTTAGTCCATCTGTGTCAATTTCTGTTTCCTAGTCTACCATAATTAAAATAACAATTAATTACCCCCTGAAGCATAACATCTTTCCATAACACATTTACTTACCAATTTCATCGCCAGTTTCCAAGGCAACACAATTACTGTAATGAGCTTTCATTCTTGCTATTTGCCAATCCATTGCTTTATGGCATTTTTTGCAAATAGCTCTGCAACCCTTTTTGCCTTCCACCACTTTTTTTTCATAAAATTTCCAAATGATGTCTGCTTTTCTACCTGTCATGTTGATCAGTTATTTTCAGCACTATGACCACTTGCAGTCATGCACATTATTGAAAAACAACCAGAGAGTGATTGTAGCCTACCATGGCTAGAGTAACATGCTACTACGCTAGTAGCACTAGCTTGACAGTGTTCTTACAGTTGCCAACTAGCCATATTTATGATTAAATGACCATGATCGTGTAATCATATTAATCTGCTATTTAAATTTCTGGTATTTTAAGGTTATTTTTTGTTGTAGATGTAATAAACTAAAAACCATTTTTGAATATAGAAAGTCCAGAAAAGTTCTTAACAAAAATAAACCCTAAAAAACAAAATGGTAAAGTTGGTAATCTTGATATTTGAACATCAAATTCAGATCCAAAACTTGTAAACAAACCAAGATTCAGGTACTAAGGACCATGACATATCCATACCAAAACCAAAACTAAAGCATCCTTCTTCTCTCTCTCTCTCTCTCCTCTATCTCTCGTATTCAGGTTGTTTGAAGTTATTGCAATAAATCCCAAAAAATTTGGACTTTGAAACCAGGTGGGTTCTAAAGAGCTTATTTATATTGGGGATTCTGGTTAATTTGGGGACCATCACAGAAATTGGAACTATTAAGTTAAATTTGTTAATCCTTCTTAAGTGTATGGATGCATCATACTTGTATGTCAAATACATATAGGGCCACAGAATTGTGTGATTACCATTAAAATTGCTTTAGTTTTATACTGGGTCGCACAAAAAGGAAATAAACCCATATAAAAACCATACCTAGTAGCACAAAAAAATTTAAAAAACCGTAAAAACCATACTTCATGGTTTAAACCCAAAAAAAACCATGGTTTAAACCCAAAAAACCAAGGTTTTAGGTTATTAAAAAAACCATTGGTTTTTGCCAACCCTGATATATATATATATATATATATATAATATATATATATATATATATATATATATATATATATATATATTGTCAGGTTGTTTGACTTGAAAACAACCTTGTTTCAATTTTTTAACTGCCCTCTCTTGTTTTGGTTGGGAGACTAGTTTTCTTTTGTCACGTTGGGAATGACAAGTCAGTCAGGTTTTGGAAAGCAGATCGGCAGGGCCTCGACATGTTCTGTCGAGATCACAGCAGCAGCAGTTTTGGAGGATCACCTGGTTGCTGGTGATGGATTTTGGTGCAGCAATTGTCGATCGTTGAGGATGACATCAATCCAGTTCCTGAGGACGAGGTGGTGGCTAACCCATAGCCCCTTGTTCAGAAGAAGTATTCTTCTGTGGCAGCTTCAAAGCTGTCGCATTGAACATTGTGATGTTCAATGGTCGGCCTCGAGAATTTTGGATTGTGGTTCTTACAGATTTCAGTTTATTTTTACTAGTATTGGTTGGTAATGAGCAAGTGTATGGCTCTTGTATTTTTACTAGTATTGGTTGGTAATGAGCAAGTGTATGGCTCTTGTATTTTTACATAGTGTTTATGAGCAAGTGTAGCTCTTGTATGTTTACTAGTATTTGTTGTAATGAGCAAGTGTATGTCTTGGATGTTTACTAGTATTGTTTGGCTTTTGAGCAAGAATGTGGCTCTTTTCTTTTATGCACTGAATGCCATCTTTCATTATTGCATTGTATTCTGTTGTCGACTTTAAGTGTGTTGTTTGTTATTATTACTGCTGGTTTTATTATAATTAATATAGTATGTTGGAAGAGCAAGTGTATGGCTCTTGAGTTATAATGGTGTATTTGATTTCGTGTATGATAGTTCATGAACTGGTTTGTATCAGTGTTGAGCAAGTATTAGCTCATGATATTAATGAGGAGCAAGAGTGTGGCTCTTAATATTATTGCAATTTGAGATGAGCAAGTGTATGGGCTCGTCGTTTTTATTATTTTATTAGTAATGAAAGATTCTCTTATTTGTTTGTCATTACTGCTGCTTACTGTGTTTTTGTTAATTAATTCTGCTAATTGTATTGACCATTTACTTGAACTTGAAGTTATCTGTATTTGTAATTTTATATGTTATCTGAATTTATGGTAATTATCATTTGTCACTGTGCTTCCCAAAACCTGTGCTCATTGTAATTATTGTATATAATTTTTGTATAATAAACTAGGCTAAGGTACTTTAGTAGTTTCTTTTATACCCACCCCTTTGGTTGTTACAGTCCATCAGTCCATTCCAGTCCCATTTCTTTTAGTATTTTATGAACCTGATTGTCATGGAGAAAAGTAGTCATGACAATATATATATATATTATATATAATATATATATATATATATTATATATATATATATTATATATATAATATATTGTATATATATAAATATATATAATATATATATATATATATATATATATATATTTATATATAATTTGTATATATATAATATATATATATATAATATATATATATATATATATATATATATATATATATATATATATATATATATATATATTTGTGGCGGTGATATGAGAGAGCGGGTCATCTAGTACTTGGGTCACTATTCCCGAAAAGTAACAAGGAAATCCATCCTGGGTGAGAGAAAAATTCTGAGCAATCTTGTTTCCATTCCGAAGACGTAAAGTGTCAAGAGACTATTTTCTCTGGAATTAATTTAAAGAGATCGAGACCAAGTATTCTCCCTCAGTCTTATTTTCCTTGGCTTTGAGGCTGAGAGGCTACTCTGTGTGTGTTTGTGTGTGTATGCAGGTGTTGAGAGTGAGGAGGAAAGGAAATGAACTCAAAGACGGAACCTGTCCATCTTCCTGCGGCCTGATCTGTCAATTGAGGAGAGTGCTCTTCATGCATTGGCTGAGGGGCTGGATGGAGAAATGTCATGAAGCCATTGGATGTATCAAGGCAAAGTTGCTTCTGAAAGCACTAAGTTCTAAATGCTTTCGATTTCCTCTGTCATGAAGGTTATTGATTGCTTTATTTTTCACGCCAAGGCAAATTTCAATAGATAACGGAATACCTAAGATTTAGAACTTGTCTAAGAGGGATAATTTGATAATGCAAAGTTAACACACACACACATACACACACATATAATATAATATATATATATATATATATAATATATATATATATATATTATCTGTATGGTAGTGATATATATGCATGTATGTATGTAGTGTATATATATATATACACATACATACACACATATATATATGTTAACCTTTGCATTATCAAAATACCCCTCTTGGGACAGATTCTTATCCTTAGTTATTCGTTATCTTTTGAAATTTGCCTCTCTCTCTCTGGTTCTCTCTCCTCTCTTCTCTCTCTCTCATCTCTCTCTCTCTCTCTCTCTCTGTATATATATATATATATATAATATATATATATATATTATATATTATATATATATATATATATATATTGTTACGATCTGCTTCTAATACTCTAAGTTATTAGATAGAGAAACGTAAATATTTTGCTTACCCAAGGCAATTATTGAAACACCGTTAAAAATTGATATAATTTATTATTATTAATTTAATAATTAATTTAGTATCACCGAAACCCAATAAACATTTATAGTAGAGAAATCACGGGATGTAATAAACCGAGTACTTAACACTCTTTACACAAAGAAATACATAATATGTCAATAAACTCATTTTAACAAAAAAATACTCCAATAACTCTTACTCACTTAATACAGAGAAAACACTTCAGATGGCTAAGTCAGTACATAGAAGAATAATACAAGAGAATAAATACTTTACCCATATTAATAATATGACTTTGCACTCTTTCGTAATATTAGTTAGTATATTCCACTTATTGTCACTACAATTCCAGGAGACACATGATAAGTACGAAACTGAGTAGCAAGTAAAATTTAAACTTTTAAAAGGATCAAAACAACAGAAACTTTACACTTATTAGAAAACCAAGGAAGGGGATAAATACAAAAACATCACACTTCCTGATCCAACCTACGCCGCCATCTATTGGTTGATCAGCGCATCTCAAGCGAAAACAAATACAAATAAATAAAGTGTAACAATATATATATATATATATATATATATATATATATATATATATATATATATATATATATATATAATATATATATTAACCTTTGCATTATCAACATATCCCTCTTGGACAGATTCTATATTAGAATACACACACACACACACACACACACACACATATATATATATATATATATATATATATATATATATATATATATATATATATATATATATATATATATATATATATATATATATATATATATATATATATATATATATATATATATATATATATATATATATATATCCCTTATAATGTAATAAGACTTCAGCCCCATCAACAGAAACTTTCAATTATCATGCACTTCAAAGCTCGCAATGCATTGCACAAACATCACTTGTACACGGCTGATGATAAAGCGATGGACAAAGCACGTGTTAATTGCTTGAGCAGGAGGCTGTGTCCATGAATAGAATGCTAATCGTGAAGGTTATTTGAAGCTACTTACCGTGTGCCTAAGTAGGCCATTTGCACCAATTTAGCAGCAGCTTACCCGCTCTCTAATTGAGAGAGAGAGAGAGAGAGAGAGAGAGAGAGAGAGAGAGAGAGAGCGAAAATGTCAGTACTTGTTGTTCATAGCCTATTTTTGATATTTCTCTTACACGAATATGGATGTATGAGGATACTGTATATCCGTTTATTCTATTAAATGAAAGCCTTTCTGTCATATAGAACAAGGCCCCATAAGGGGTAGTGCCGTCAGACCTTCTTACCTGGTGTTCTGTGGTCATGACTGAAGGCTGTTTGCTGTGCTGCACCCATTTTTAAAAATTATTTCACACTATCTCCATTTGCGCGTCCTTTCTTCATCCAATCATATAAATAAAACATTGGTATAGAAAATGTATTTCTAATTAGGCATTTAATTTTGGATCTAGGTAAATATGAATGAGAAACAAGGCAGAAGATATGGAGGAATAAGAGTTTATAAGTTGTGGGCAATTTTTCCTACCACTTTATTGCAGTGTCTTCATTGTATATTTGATTTTTATGCAAGGTCATTCCTTCATTTACCCAGGCCTTTTCGAGGGCAGAGAATGATGGTAAATTTGCACTGAATTAACCTTTGACCCTTAGTCATATCTATCACAAGTTGTTAACAATAGTTCCAGTAAATTTTTAATGGTTTTCTAGCTTGTCATTAATTACCCATATCAGAAGTTATTATTATTATTATTATTATTAACTGACCCCTACATGACTTATTATTATTATTATTCTAATAATAGCTTTCTCTCTGCATTACAACTGGCGAGTATTGCGCCGATATTACTCATCAGGAGCAGTCAATTCCAGGGATAATTGCCACAAATTTATTTATTTGTTACAGTAAATGAACAAATAGGTCAAAATATAAGTTAATATATTGGCCAACGTTTCTCTCGGTATCATCCGAGTATGATCACGCAGTTGATCCGAGCCAGACGTTGTTGCTGTCAGGATCTACTCAATATATAGCGGCAGGTCAGCAGGGGTTCAACCGCTAGCTGCGTTTTCATTGGCCGGTGGCGCAATGCGCTCCCGCCATTGGTTGAACGAAGTTTTCTTCAAGACGCTTCTCGTCGTTGAAGGTTGCGAAGTTGCAGCCTAGCAGACCGTCGAGGCTGGGGCAAGGCTTCCCTGGGCGTTGTGTCACGACGGGTCGCGATGTCATTGGCTGCTGGGCTGCTCGTCTCATCTGGTATTCTTAGATCGGGGGTGTCGCTCGGTCTGGTATTACTTGTATTTATACACATAGGTTTCCTTAAGTTGGTGGGGAGGAAGAGCACTTCCTGCGTCGTATTCAATGAGGGCTTCTCTTGCTGTATGGTACGGTATGTATAGACGAGGGAATTGTTACCAAGGAATGGGAGAGAGAACGCGCGGAGATTTCGACAAAGAAGACAATGTGCGGATCAGGTTTGTAATATAAAACAGGTGCGTGAGAAATCTCAAAGTAAAGGGATAAAGATGTTCGTAACACACGGACCGAGCTGTAGTTCATGACAAATACTCGATAAAGACCGGAAAATAATTCATGGCATACTCGATAAAGACTGGAAAATAATTCATGGCATGCTCGATAAAGACTGGAAAATGATTCATGGCATGCTCGATAAAGATGGAAAAATTCAATGGATGCATACGGAGACTGGAAAATAATTCATTGCTACTCGATAAAGACTGGAAAAAATGATTCATGGCATGCTCGATAAAACTGGAAAATTATTCATGGCAATGCTCGATAAAGCGGAAAATTATTCAATGGCGGTGCCTCGATAAAAGATGGAAAAATAGTACATGGCATGCTCGATAAAGACTGGAAAATGATTCATGGCATGCTCGATAAAGACTGGAAAGTAATTCATGGCATACTCGATAAAGACTGGAAAATAATTCATGGCATGCTCGATAAAGACGAAAATAATTCATGGCATACTCGATAAAGACCGGAAAATAATTCATGGCATACTCGATAAAGACTGGAAAATGATTCATGGCATGCTCGATAAAGACGAAAATAATTCATGGCATACTCGATAAAGACCGGAAAATAATTCATGGCATACTCGATAAAGACTGGAAAATAATTCATGGCATACTCGATAAAGACTGGAAAATAATTCATGGCATACTCGATAAAGACTGGAAAATAATTCATGGCATACTCGATAAAGACTGGAAAATTAATTCATGGCATACTCGATAAAGACCGGAAAATAATTCATGGCATACTCAATAAAGACTGGAAAATAATTCATGGCATACTTGATAAAGACCAGAAAATAATTCATGGCATACTCGATAAAGACTGGAAAATAATACATGGCATACTCGATCAAGACCGGAAAATAATTCGTGGCATATATACTCGATCAAGACCGGAAAATAATTTGTGGCATATATACTCGATCAAAACCGGAAAATAATTCGTGGCATACTCGATAAAGACTAGAAAATAATTCATGGCATACTCGATAAAGACTGGAAAATAATTCATGGCATACTCGATAAAGACTGGAAAATAATTCATGGCATACTCTATAAAGACCGGAAAATAATTCATGGCATACTCTATAAAGACCGGAAAATAATTCATGGCATACTCTATAAAGACCAGAAAATAAATCATGGCATATTCGATAAAGACTGGGAAATAGAAGGATATATGGTATGAAGTATAAGTAATTGAGAGAAATTAATAATTTTTTATTTCCTTATTTTCTAAGGCAGAAAACCATGTGAAGAAATTAGTTTGAAGGGAGAGAAACATCTGCTGCAGCTAAATCAGCAGTAAACTGCTTTTAGATAATCGCCTAGAGTAGAGATAAGCTCGATATTTATTTGCCTTTTGGATAAAAAGAAAATATGTAGTCCTTTTGCTTTCTCAGAGTTTGCTAATTAATCTTTAATCAGCGTTTACTCACGTACTTTTATTCTAATACATATGAAAAATCGAAATGAAAAACGTTGACTTCTCTTTCTTACTCCTTTGAAAATTCTTCGACCCCCCCCCCCCCCCCCCCCCCCCCCCCCCCCCCCCCCAAAAAAAAAGAATTTAA
>NC_087209.1:18308840-18316340 GCF_015104395.2 Macrobrachium nipponense | reverse complement strand
TGCGTGTTTCCAATCAGCGGGAATCGAATAGTTGAAGTTACGTCGGGCTTTTTCCAGTTCTTTAAATTTCTCCTTTTCCTCCATTTTCGCGGCAGCATTGTGACGTTTCGTCACCTCTTTCTCCAAGTCTTTACAAGCAGCGCACTCTACCAGAATTCACCTGAAATTCCTGAAAAAATGCCTGGCGGAACAAGTGTTACCCAAATCATTGCTACCATACCGCATAAGAAGATACGATCAACATCCTTTTAATGAGTTTTCATCACTCATATTAAAACGTCACATTGCTGCCGCGAAAATGGAGGGAAAGGAGAAATTTAAAGAACTGGAAAAAGCCCGATGTAACTTCAACTATTCGATTCCCGCTGATTGGAAACACGCATTGAGGCAAGAAATATATGGAAAACTTCGTAGAACTACAGACACTTTGATTAGAAAACTGGACAGAAAATTAAACAACCTTATCAACGACAGTAATTGGACCAATAATGCTAGAAGTGATTGTGTGGTGAATTTATCGAGCAAACAAATAAGTGATAATGCAGTGCGCGCATTAGGCTTTGGGCTGTCTTTCTTCATTTGTAACAAACCCTCAGCTTTATCAATAGCGACATCTTTATATAAGTTTGAAAAATACTGTGACCTACCACAAAATCATTTAGACATTATCAAAGGCATGACATATAGTGCTACGCATGCCTACCATGAAGATAACTTCCCCGCTCGCTACAGAAAAAGTTTAAAAGAATTGATGAATGATAATAGCTTACACATTACCAAGGCTGATAAATCCAATAGTTTAGTGGTTCTTGACAAAACTGACTACATATCACGCATGCATACTTTGCTAGAGGATGAAATAACTTACAAAAAACTCGCAAAAAATCCGTTGGACCATGTAATAAAAAACTTTAATATCAATATCAAACAAATTCTTAAAGATAAAAAAGAACTTTTGTGTCAGTTGAACTGTAAAGTGTCCTTCATTACCTTATTTATATGGCCTAGTCAAACTCATAAGGAAAACAAACCTATGCGCCCAATTATTAGTACTGTAGGATCAATTGCTTATAAACTATCTAAATATCTTACTAAACTGTTATCCCCGCTACTAGGAACTGTATCTATTTCACACATCCGGAATTCTCTTGATCTTGTGGAAAAATTAAATAACATTGTACTAAACCCTAGCGATATTTTTGTCAGTTTTGATGTATGTTCTTTGTTTACAAAAGTCCCTATTGACTGTGTGCTAGAATATTTAAGTAATGAACTTGTACTGCATGAATTGCCTATGTCCGTTAGTCACATAATTTCCTTAATTAAGTTATGTATTTGTGATTGTAGATTTATTTTTAATGGAGAATATTACCAACAAATATTTGGTATGGCCATGGGTAACCCTTTATCAACTCTCCTTTCAAACTTATATATGTAATTTTTTGAGAGACAACACCTCCCGAATATCACACTTATCCCCTTAAAATGGTACCGATATGTCGATGATATCTTAGTAGTCTTACCTGGTGGTATCGATGTAAATGATTTACTGTCTAAATTGAATAATTTAGTGCCATCCATAAAATTCACTGTGAAATTGAAAATAACAATGTCATACTCCCTTTCCTAGATGTATTAATACATAGAGAATCTTTCCAATGCAAATTCAGTATTTATAGAAAACCCACAAATAATTTAACATATATACATTTTTATTCTGGCCACCATCTTAATTTTAAAATTTCAAATTTTTCTTCCATGTTCCTACGCGCTTTGCGTATCACGAGTCCACAATACCTGGACCAAGAAATAGAATACACAAAAAAGATAGGAAACGATCTCTGCTACCCACCTCATTTAATTGATTTATGTTATCAAAAAGCTCATAAAAAGTTTTATAATGTTGCTATTAATGAAAAAGAAATCCCTAAAAATGTACTTAGCTCACCTTATTTTCGTGGATTTGAAACCATAAAATCAATATTTAAATCGTTTAATGTTAATGTAGTGTTCTTTTATAACAATACCATTAAAGATATGCTAATTAAGAATAGTCCCGTAACAAATAACAACATCATTTACAAAATTCCTTGTAAGGATTGCCCATCGTTTTACGTTGGTCAGTCTAGTAAAAATTTATGTGTTCGGGTTAAGCAGCATATGTATTTAGTTAGAACAGCCCTGACTCCAAATGCACCGTTTATCCATCTGAGTGAAAAATCTCATTGTATTAATTGGAGTGATACCTCGGTAATTGCTAGATCTAATGATTATGTTTCAAGAAATTTACTGGAATCGGCAATTATACAAATCACTAATAAAAACAACCTAAATCTTAGTCTGGGTATGTACCATTTGGACCCATATATTTGCCAGATATTTATGAAGGACCTCAAAATAAATGAACAACTAATAAATTAGTCCCACATATATATAGTTATTAATTCTCTCTCTCTCTCTCTCTCTCTTTCTGGAAATGAAAAAAAGAACAACATACCAGAACAGGAAAGAGACATGGGAAAATCCTTATTACTATCAGTATTAAATGAAGGAGAAAACACGCAAACCATCATAGTGATGAATGCGCAGGGTTTAGTTACGAGTAACTCAAAAAGAAAAATAGAGTACTTAGAAGAACTAACCCCAAAATGAAAAAGAAAATAGATATAATGAATATAAAGTGAAACCTGGTATTCCCAAGAGACTGGAATGATGATCAAATAAAAGGGTTCCAAACTTATAGATCAGATAGAAAAAATAGGAATCAAGGGGGAACCGCAATATACGGGAAAGACAAAAAACAAGGAAAAATATATGAGAAATATAGTAACTCAGAATGTGAACTAATAGCGGGTAGAATTTGAATCTGAAAAATTGATGAACATAGTAATATATAGACCTCCTAATACTAAAGAGTTTGACTTAATAATTAAAAAAAAAAATTGGATGATATATGTAGAAATCACAAGGACTGGACTATTCTCCTATCTGGGTGACTTTCAACCTTTCCGTTTCGTAGCAATGGAAAGAACGAATAGGAGATTGTGGTGTACTTATACATATAAAAAAGAGAGTAATAGTAGTGCAGAAGATAAGAGGCAATTTGAAAAGCTATTAGATATGCTACTAGAATACAACATTCAACAAATAAATCACCTGCCAACGAGAAAGGAAAATACTTTAGACCTAGTATTTGTGAACGAGATGAATTATGTTAAAGAAATAATAGTTTATAATGCGAGTATTTCAGACCATAATGTCATAGAATTAACAGTTCATTCCAAGCAAGTGAAAATAGAGATAAGCAAGAAATGAAAAAGTGGGAAGGATATGGAAAAATCCCACTTCCTACAGTAAAAATATAAATCAGGTCAGAAATTAATGAAGAATTTGAAACCAATAAGATTGGGATAACATTTTTCGTAAGTGATGACATAAGGGTAAATACGGAGATATTATATAAAATATTGGAGATAATAGTGGAAAAATATATACCGAAGAAGAAAAGTAAACATCATTCATGCATACCAAGAGACAGAAGGATCTTGTTCCAGAAAATCAGAAAGTGGAAAAAAGGTCTTGCAAAAGAAAAAAATGCATGGAAAGTTATAGAACTAAAAAGTAAGATAGAAAATGCAGAACAAAAGATTTATACAATCAAAAGAAAATGAAAAAACGGGACTTGGAAGAAAAAACCCTATTAAATATCAAGCAAAACCCCAAAACTATTATACTCATATGCGAAGAAGATGAATAAAAGAAGAATAGAAATAGGCCCTCTGAGAATTGAGGGAGATTAACGACATGAAAAAAAGGAAATTTGCCCACATACTGGCAGAACGATATAAGAGAGAATTCACCCCTAGAATAGATAATGAAGATAATGATATAGAAGTAAGGGATGAAAATAGTGAATATTTAGCTGACATAGATATTAATGAAGCTGATATTGTGCAGGCTATTAATGAAATTAAAAATGGAGCTGCTGCAGGGCCTGATGGAATTCCTGCTATTTTGTTAAAGAAAGTAGTTCATTCTATCGCAAAGCCACTTGCAATATTATTAAGACAAAGTGTAGATACAGGCAAGATATATGATGAGCACAAATTAGCATATATTTACCCCTACTTTCAAAAGTGGATCAAGACTAGAGGCAAGTAATTATAGGCCTGTGAGTCTAACATCACATATTATGAAAGTGCATGAAAGGGTAATGAAGAAAAATATTATGAAACATTTAATAAAAAATAATTTGTTTAATAAAGGACAACATGGTTTCGTACCGGAAAAAGTACACAAACCCAACTGTTAGTCCACCGTGAAAACATATTCAAAAATATGAAAAGCGGAAATGAAACAGATGTGGTTTATTTAGACTTTGCAAAAGCTTTTGATAAAGTAGACTATAATATATTGGCGAAGAAAATTAGAAAACACAATATCGTGGATAAAGTAGGAAGATGGTTAAAAGAATTTTTACACAACAGAAAACAGATAGTTATTGCAAACGACGAGAAATCGGATGAAGCCAAGGTAATATCCGGTGTGCCGCAAGGTACGGTGTTAGCTGCAATACTGTTTGTTATTATGATGAAGACATAGACAATAATGTTAAGGATTCGTAGTGAGTAGTTTCGCAGATGACACAAGAATAAGTAGAGAAATTACTTGTGATGAAGATAGGAACGCTCTACAAAGAGACCTTAACAAAGTATATGATTGGGCAGAGGTAAATAGGATGGTATTTAAACTCTGATAAATTTGAATCAATAAATTATGGAGACAGAGAAAGAAAGCTATATGCATATAAGGGACCTAATAATGAGACCATCACAAATAAGGAAGCAGTTAAAGACCTTGGTGTGATGATGAATAGGAACATGTTATGCAATGATCAAATAGCAACTCTGTTGGCAAAATGTAAAGCAAAAATGGGAATGTTGTTACGGCACTTCAAAACAAGAAAAGCTGAACACATGATTATGCTTTATAAAACATATGTTCGTAGTCCACTTGAATATTGCAATATGATATGGTACCCACACTATCAAAAGGATATTGCACAAATAGAGAGTGTACAAAGGTCCTTTACAGCTAGAATAGAAGAAGTTAAGGACCTAGACTACTGGGAAAGACTACAATTCTTAAAATTATATAGTCTAGAAAGGAGAAGAGAAACGCTACATGATAATTCAGGCATGGAAACAGATAGAAGGAATAGCAGAAAATATCATGGAACTAAAAATATCAGAAAGAGCAAGCAGAGGTAGATTAATAGTGCCCAAAACTATACCAGGAAAAAATAAGGAAAGCACACAGGACATTAATCCACTACGCACCAGCATCGATAATGCAGCGTCTATTCAATGCGTTGCCAGCTCATCTGAGGAATATATCAGGAGTGAGCGTAGATGTGTTTAAGAATAAGCTCGACAAATATCTAAACTGCATCCCAGACCATCCAAGATTGGAAGATGCAAAATATACCGGAAGATGTACTAGCAACTCTCTGGTAGACATTAGAGGTGCCTCACACTGAGGGACCTGGGGCAACCCGAACAAGATGTAAGGTCTGTAAGGTAAGGTCTCTCTCTCTCTCTCTCTCTCTTCTCTCTCTCTCTCTCTGGTTCGATATTCTCTCTCCCTCTTTCTTTTGCTCGATATATATATATATATATATATATATAATATTTATATATATATATATATATATATATATTTATATTTTCTTTCGTCTTTTCATTAATAATAATTTTTGTTGGGAAAATTTGTGTAAAAATTCATGATATTAAATTGTATATGCTACCGTGTTGTTTTAAAAATGTACTGTTTTTCTGGAAGAATCACTTGTTTACCGCGGGTATCCTTCAAGGTGTGGCTAGCCTATGAATCCTCCTCCTCTCTGTAGAGTGAAAATCGCCCTTATGGCTAATGTGGTAGTGTCAGTTTGTATATTAAGCCTTCTTTTGACTATGGTGTTCTTTGTAAAATCAGTATGCCTCAGTAAAGGGTCCGAATAGGACCGAAGTACTCGGCCAACTCGTTTTTCATTTTTTCGTTCGTGGCAAAAAACCTTTATTTGTATATATATATATATATATATATATATATATATATAGGTATATATATATATATATATTATATATATATATATTTGTGTGTGTGTGTGAGTGTGTGTGTGCTTAATGTTTCTTTCTTTGAACTTGTATAATATGAAAGTTGGTTGTGCGATAGTTTAAAAAAGATATTTCCAATCTACTGGCTGAGACGTAGTCTCCTAAAAATGGCATTCCACTGTCTTTGGCTCATGTTCCCCAAAGATGACCTAGATCACTAGTTTCTATGTTCACCAACAGGCGTGCGCTATCTCTCTCTCTCTCTCTCTCTCTCTCTCTCTCTAGACAGATTTATAAATAACTCGTTCCCGAAAAAAAGTCTGATTCCAAAACGTGACCTTTCCCACGTAAAACTGATTCGACCGATTTTCTCAAGGTCTCAATATTTCGAAGACATCACAGACTACACCTTGGAAGCGACGCTGAAGAGGTGGTGGGGTGCAGGAGAAGATAAGACAAAGAACGAAAGATAACATCAGGAAAAAATAGTTAAGCAAAGGAAAGAAAAGCGTACTTGAGTGCGTTAGGCGTAAAGATAAAACGTCAAATTCGCTACCTGTCTACTATGTGTGTGTGGAGGGGAAGTGATTTACAGGCGGTTGGCGGTTCAAGTAAGTCATTTCTTTGCTTTTATTTTATTTTACAGAAGTCAGTTCACTGAGAGAAAGAGAAAGAGAGAGAGAGAGAGAGAGCATTTATATATTGCCTGTGTGTGATCGTTACAATTTTGTCTTTAACTCTGATCAACGGACTCTCTCTCTCTCTCTCTCTCTCTCTCGCTCTCTCTCTCTCTCTCTCTCTCTCTCAATTGCTAGTCCATTAAGCCCCTCGCGGCGTAGACGAAATGAAAGAAAAGTGCGTAAGAAGCAGTTAATGAAAAATATGAGAAGCGGCGAAGCTCTAACAAAATCAGGTCCTGGATTCTTCATTTATATCGTCTGCATAGACTATGATCGTCTGTCTTAACTTCAGTTACTGAATCAGAAGGTGCCGTATGTGAGTGAATTGATATCAAAATATATTGTCTTTGCCAAAAAAATTCCGTGCGGAGATGATAGCTGCTTAAATACACGTCGGCGATCATTTTCATACTTTCATACTTTGGTTCTAAAATTATATCAGCAAGTTAGGCCGTGAACAAAGTTCCTCATTAGAGAGTGGTTTGCTACCTGCTTAACAATCTGGTAGCCGGAGTTCACTCCCCCGCTGCTGCCAATGCGGAACCAGAGGAATTTACTTCTTGTGATCCGAAATTCATTTCTCGATATAATGTGGGTCGGATCCCATAATAAGCTGTAGGTTCCGTTGCTAAGTAACCAATTGGTTCCTAGCCACGTAAATAAAAATCTAGTCCTTCGTGCCAGCCCTTGGAGACCTGTTAATC
>NC_087209.1:18261340-18303840 GCF_015104395.2 Macrobrachium nipponense | reverse complement strand
TCCCAAATGATATATTTTCATATATGTACCGGAGGGGAATTTTTTAATTGATAATAATTTCGTCCCCCCATGGGATCGAACCACCGTCCAAGTGGACGGGGACGAAATCAGGACGGTCAGTGACGCTATCAATCAGCCAACAGAGACGCTATAAGTTCATATCGATTCTGACCTTACAAATCACCCTCGATTCTGGATGCATTCGTATTAGAATCGATATGAAACCCCGTCTACCATGTTGGCCAATTCGAGCGTTTGACAGAACGTAGCCTTTTGTTATGAATAATTATCACATCGAACCGTGATCCATTTATATATCAATTCAAGCTACAAATGTCCTTTAATATCTAAATTCACTTTACCTCCCAAATGATATATTTTCATATATGTACCGGAGGGGAATTTTTTAATTGATAATAATTTCGTCCCACCATGGGATCGAACCACCGTCCAAGTGGACGGGGACGAAATCAGGACGGTCAGTGACGCTATCCAATCAGCCAACAGAGACGCTATAAGTTCATATCGATTCTGACCTACAAATCACCCTCGATCTGATGCATTCGTAATTGAGAATCGATATGAAACCCCGTCTACCATGTTGGCCAATTCGAGCGTTTGACAGAACGTAGCCTTTTGTTATGAATAATTATCACATCGAACCGTGATCCATTTATATATCAATTCAAGCTACAAATGTCCTTTAATATCTAAATTCACTTTACCTCCCAAATGATATATTTTCATATATGTACCGGAGGGGAATTTTTTAAGTTGATAATAATTTCGTCCCCCCCCCCCATGGGATCGAACCACCGTCCAAGTGGACGGGGCAAATCAGGAAAGGTCAGGTGACGGTATCCAATCAGCCAACAGAGAGCTAAAAGCATATCGATTCGACCTTACAATCTCGACGATGCCAATTCGTATTGAACGATGAAACGTCTACCTGTTGGCCAATTCGAGCGTTGACAGAACTAGCCTGTTTATTAATAATTATCACTGAACCGTGATCAAATTATATACAAGCAAGCTCAAAGTTTTACTAAATTCACTACCTCCCAAATGATGTTTTTTTTTTTTTTTTTTTTTTTTTTATTCGTATTATGTACGGAGGGGAATATTGAAATAATAATTTCGTCCCCCCATGGGATCGAACCGTCCAAGTGGACGGGGACAAATTCGACGGTCAGTGACGCATCCAATCAGCCAACGTGAGCCTAGAAGTTCATTCGAATGAACCTTACAAATCACTCGATCTGGATGCCATTCGTAATTAGATCCGATATACCCCGTCTAACCATGTTTGGCAACTTCGAGCGTTTGACGAAACGTAGCCCTGTTATGAATAATTATCCATCGAACCGATCCAATTTATATATCAATTCAAAGTTACAGTCCTTTATATCTAATTCAAACTTTACCTCCCAAATGATATATTTTCATATATGTACCGGAGGGGAATTTTTAATTGATAATAATTTCGTCCCCCATGGGATCGAACCACCGTCCAAGTGGACGGGGACGAAATCAGGACGGTCAGTGACGCTATCCAATCAGCCAACAGAGACGCTATAAGTTCATATCGATTCTGACCTTACAAATCACCCTCGATCTGGATGCATTCGTAATTAGAATCGATATGAAACCCCCCGTCTACCATGTTGGCCAATTCGAGCGTTTGACAGAACGTAGCCTTTTGTTATGAACTATTATCACATCGAACGTGATCCATTTATATATCAATTCAAGCTACAAATGTCCTTTAATATCTAAATTCACTTTACCTCCCAAATGATATATTTTTCATATATGTACCGGAGCTCCCCCCATGGGGGCTGATTGGATAGCGTCACTGACCGTCCTGATTTCGTCCCGTCCACTTGGACGGTGGGTCGATCCCATGGGGGGACGAAATTATTATCAATTAAAAAAAATTCCCCTCCGGTACAATATCTGAAAATATATCATTTGGGAGGTAAAGTGAATTTAGATATTAAAGGACATTTGTAGCTTGAATGAATTGATATAAATGGATCACGGTTCGATGTGATAATTATTTCATAACAAAAGGCTACGTTCTGTCAAAACGCTCGAATTGGCCAACATGGTAGACGGGGGTTTCATATCGATTCTAATTCGAATGCATCCAGATCGAGGGTGATGTAGAAGGTCAGAAATCGATATGAACTTATAGCGTCTCTGTTGGCTGATTGGATAGCGTCACGACCGTCCTGATTTCGTCCCGTTCCACTTGGACGGTGGTTCGATCCCATGGGGGGACGAAATTATTATCAATTAAAAAATTCCCCTTCGGTACATATATGAAAAATATATCATTTGGGAGGTAAAGTGAATTTAGATATTAAAGGACATTTGTAGCTTGAATTGATATATAAATGGATCACGGTTCGATGTGATAATTATTCATAACAAAAGGCTACGTTCTGTCAAACGCTCGAATTGGCCAACATGGTAGACGGGGTTTCATATCGATTCTAATTACGAATGCATCCAGATCGAGGGTGATTTGTAAGGTCAGAATCGATATGAACTTATAGGAGTCTCTGTTGGCTGATTGGATAGCGTCACTGACCGTCCTGATTTCGTCCCCGTCCACTTGGACGGTGGTTCGATCCCATGGGGGGACGAAATTATTATCAATTAAAAATTCCCCTCCGGTACATATATGAAAATATATCATTTGGAGGTAAAGTGAATTTAGATATTAAAGGACATTTGTAGCTTGAATTGATATATAAATGGATCACGGTTCGATGTGATAATTATTCATAACAAAAGGCTACGTTTCTGTCAAACGCTCGAATTGGCCACATGGTAGACGGGGTGGTTTTCATATCGATTCTAATACGAATGCATCAGATCGAGTGATTGGTAGGTCAGAATCGATATGAACTATAGCGTCAATCTGTGGCTTTGATGGATAGCGTCAACTGGACGTCCTGATTTCGTCTCTTTCATCTTGGACGGTGGTTCGTAGGGTCATGGGGGGACGAAAGTATTATCAATTACTTCCCCTCCGTACATTATTATGATGAAAATATATCATTTGGGGAGGTAAAGTGAATTTAGATATTAAAGGACATTTGTAGCTTGAATTGATATATAAATGGATCACGGTCGATGTGATAATTATTCATAACAGGCTACGTTCTGTCAAACGCTCGAATTGGCCAACATGGTAGACGGGGTTTCATATCGATTCTAATTTACGAATGCATCCAGATCGAGGGTGATTGTAAGGTCAGAATCGATATGAACTTATAGCGTCTCTGTTGGCTGATTGGATAGCGTCACTGACCGTCCTGATTCGTCCCCGTCCACTTGGACGGTGGTTCGATCCCATGGGGGGACGAAATTATTATCAATTAAAAAATTCCCCTCCGGTACATATATGAAAATATATCATTTGGAGGTAAAGTGAATTTAGATATTAAAGGACATTTGTAGCTTGAATTGATATATATGGATCACGGTTCGATGTGATAATTATTCATAACAAAAGGCTACGTTCTGTCAAACGCTCGAATTGGCCAACTGGTAGACTGGGGTTTCATATCGATTCTAATTACGAATGCATCCAGATCGAGGGTGATTTGTAAGGTCAGAATCGATATGAACTTATAGGCGTCTCTGTTGGCTGATTGGATAGCGTCACTGACCGTCCTGATTTCGTCCCCGTCCACTTGGACGGTGGTTCGATCCCATGGGGGGACGAAATTTTATATCAATTAAAAAATTCCCTCCCGGTACATATATGAAAATATATCATTTGGGAGTAAAGTGAATTTAGATATTAAAGGACATTTGTGTAGCTGAATGATATAAAATGGATCACGGTTCGATGTGATAATTATTCATAACAAAAGGCTACGTTCTGTCAAACGCTCGAATGGCCAACATGGTAGACGGGGTTTCATATCGATTCTAATTACGAATGCATCCAGATCGAGGGTGATTTGTAAGGTCAGAATCGATATGAACTTATAGCGTCTCTGTTGGCTGATTGGATAGCGTCACTGACCGTCCTGATTTCGTCCCGTCCACTTGGACGGTGGTTCGATCCCATGGGGGACGAAATTATTATCAATTAAAAAATTCCCCTCCGGTACATATATGAAAATATATCATTTGGGAGGTAAAGTGAATTTAGATATTAAAGGACATTTGTAGCTTGAATTGATATATAAATGGATCACGGTTCGATGTGATAATTATTCATAACAAAAGGCTACGTTCTGTCAAACGCTCGAATTGGCCAACATGGTAGACGGGGTTTCATATCGATTCTAATTACGAATGCATCCAGATCGAGGGTGATTTGTAAGGTCAGAATCGATGAACACTATAGCGTCTCTGTTGGCTGATTGGATAGCGTCACTGACCGTCCTGATTTCGTCCCCGTCCACTTGGACGGTGGTTCGATCCCATGGGGGGACGAAATTATTATTCAATTAAAAAATTCCCCTCCGGTACATATATGAAAATATATCATTTGGGAGGTAAAGTGAATTTAGATATTAAAGGACATTTGTAGCTTGAATTGATATATATATATATATATATATATATATATATATATATATATATATATATATATATATTATATATATATATATATATATATATATATATATATATATATATATATATATATATATATATATATATATATATATATATATATATATATATTATGACGAAATCCACGAGGGAAAGAGAAACGATGGAGTTCTGAAAGGCCTCTCGACTTCTTGTCCTTTGCATAGCAGGACAAGAAGTCGAAAGGCCTTACAGTGCTCCGTCGTTTCTCTTTCCTTCGTGGATTTTGACTTTATTAATATATTCATCACGTTCCTTATTATCCTGATTCGGTTAAACACACACACACACAACACACACACACACACACACACACACACACACATATATATATATATATATATATATAGATATATATATATATGATATATATATATATATATATATAATTTATTTTTATATGCATACGTATATACTTTTGGATACTCTTGTCACTACAAAGCCTTGAATCCGAGGTGAAAATCAAATGAAGAAACCTCACACACACACACACACACACTCTGTCGTAGTTTAACCTTGAAAATGGAAAAAAATGGGAAGTAAAAAAATTCCTTCGAAATCCCAGGGCGGTCGAGGGATCCTTCACACAATAAAAAAAAAAATCACAGATATCAGGAATCCTTTAAAAAGGGGGAAATTTTTTTTCCTGGATAGGAAATAAAGACCCCGGAAGAGGGAAAAAGAGAATTGGCCTTTAACCCTGTCTGGATTTTTTTTTAGGTCATAGAAAACGGAACCATCTCATCATTTTGATAAAATAAGGGCACATTTATTCTGCAGTAAAATTCCGTTATATAATCCGAAAGAAATGAAAGAGCTCTCTGTTGTGTTACTATTATGATCTGGTCAGATAACATGAAAATTAATGTCCGGCAAGTCATAAGTACAGTGTGAAATTACATGACAGGATACTCTACTTTCAGATGAGGAAAATAAATTATTTTGAATTTTGAGAATCGGTCCAAGTTACTGAGGCCTTAAACGGTTCACCTTAACATTAAATTTTATTAGACGACACTACCTGGTATTGCGTAAACGAGATGGTGCCATTATCGCAATCACTCAAACATACACAATATTTATATATAATTGTGTGTGTGTGTTTGTGGGTGGGTGTGTGTATGATCGCATCTCTTGATAACCTGAGTCTAAGGGAAAACGGTTTTGGATGGAAGCCGAGTTTGAATAGAGGGTGGTATAAAGGAAGACACTAGGGACCAGGAATTCGTCTCACAAGCTTGATTTCGTCTTATGAATGATTCCATGATCTTCATTCAGTTTTCGTAGCGTTTTTGTGAACTTCAGAAACTGGTACGATGTCTGGAGGTTTTCGTAATGTAGGAGTTTTTTTTTTTTTTTACTTTGTCATCCTAGGGCGATTGTATTTGTCCTGTTTTCCGTTATAGACATCTTGTAATGCACCCCTAGTGTGACGAAATGGTGTATGTCATTTTTTCCACATTTTGAGAAAATTGGCTACGGAGATATAGATATTATGCAGAGTGTCTACTTTGCTCATCTTTTGAAGATTGTAATATCACTCAATGCATCTAATTAGCTCATCTTTTGAAGAAATTTGGTTTGAAAATGGGACAAACACAGACAGCTCAAGTTTTGAAATGCCATAGGGTATCAAAAGCTGAGACACTTTGGCTGGAAAAAAAATTGGAAAAATGGGATACACCATTTCGTCAAAACCTGGACGATTTGAAAAGTCTTTCCATTTGTTTAAGATATCTATCAGAGAATTCTGTAGAGACGAATAGATATCGATATAAGAAATAAGTGGAATCTACCAATGCTTTCCATTAATAATATTTATCGTGCTTGATCTTACATAAGACATTAAAACCCGAATGTTTACAAATTAAAATGCATTCATTCGTAAAAAGATATATGAAATAACGAGGCAACTGGAAATTATGAAACTCGGCGTCAGGACGGGGAAAATAGGCAAAATTCAATATTGAAATGAGAGACAGAGAAAAGAAGAGAGAAAGCTCGTTGTTGCAAAGGGATTATGATTTTTGATTTTTTGATTTTGGTATTAACCTGTTTTTGATTGACATTATGTGAGCACGAAACATGGGAGAAATATTTTTCTCAAGGGTTCAAAATGAAGCGTGAGATACCAATTGTTCTTTGTATAATTTTAGGAATGGAAATACTTTTATGGGTAGTTCAAGAATATTTGGCCAATATTGAGTATAGGGTAGGGTTAAGTATTTTTCTATTTGATTAGATCTAAGCATGATTGTATCTGATTATTTAATCAAAATAATTTTATTCAAACATGCTTATCTCTTATTTATTATATCCAATTGTGCATGTATCTTATTTTACCCAGATATGCATGTAGCTGATAATTATATCCAAATGTGTCTGTTTCTTGTTATTGTATCCAAGTATACTTGTATTTTGTTTTATCAAAACTACAGGGGCGTAAAGATTTTATTTGATGAATGCGACTATATTGAAATACGGTCCATTGCCCGATTGCCACTGAACGTTTAATCATCTCTTTCAAATAACAGATCCATCATCGAAACTGGTGATAAATTTCGCTGATTATCATCGTCTGCCCCTCATGATAAAATATATGACCGTACTTTATTTTTACGTGATATACCACGCGAGCCGTAGAATCCTCAGTCGCTCAAAATATATTTCCGAGTCGGATGTTGCTTCTAGCAAATGGTTTGGAACCATTAGAAGCGATCGTGCATCGATTGGATTAGATATTGTCTATGGTTTTCAAGGCTGATATTTTCTGATATACGTTCGTGAACATAGAGAGATGAAATTGCATTTATTTGGGGTAAGCGAATCTCAGGCAATTTATCGTTTTACCTATTATCCTTGTTGTGTTAATTGTTTTACGTAATATTAGCGTGAAAATCATGAAAATGATTACCTGGCTGTGCTGACGTAGTAGGACTGTTATCGTTTGGAATGTGGTTTTATTTGGATTTAATGATGACAATCTTTATATCAAGAATGTGTTCCCCTAATTCTTTGTTTTAATACTATGTAAATGGATATCGCTCAGACAGAAATATATGTGATTTCGGGCGTTTTTGTAAGTATAAAGTAAAGCTACCAATTAATGAAAATCGTCTAGAAAAGCAAAATAGACTCCCATTGTTTATTTAATTTTCTCATTGTATTGATAACTTTTGTCTCGAACAAATGTGACTACTAATATGCAACGTTTTAAGTGACAGAAGGGGATTTCAGAATAAGGAAGAAAATTAGATTACTAATGTAAACACTGCTAGATTAATCATATAATGAGCGGTAAAATCTTAATATACCAAGGTAAGCGGCGAGTCTGCCAATAAATTTGCTATGGTTTCCAGTTTGTGGAGTGTTCTGCTAAGGAAAAAGTAACTTTATTCTACCAAGAGAATAGCAACTTTATTTTTCTATGTGTTCTGTGTACTTGTAAGTAGTGATGGGTAATTGAATGACAGAAAAAGGGGTATTATAAAAGAAGGCATAATGAGACGATATTTGCAATAAAATGGAGGAGCGAATTCTGCTATTGGGTGGTACAAATCGTTGTGTCCATATATCCGTATTGAAATTAATACAAAGAGACGTTTTATTAACAAGTGTATATTCTGTTCAGTGTTCTTAATTTGTCTTAACATATGTCTCTTAAAACAGTCATAATTTATTAAATCTGTCTTTTTTTCAGGTCAGTGATGTTTGCCAAGCGTTGCAGTTACAATTTATGGTGTTTGCAAAGTAATGATGCGTTGAAAATATATGTTCATCATAAAACAAATGCATCAAGCTTACTTGGGGTTGACTCTATGTACTTATAATTGTACATGTAAGGTAAGTGTCAAATTCGAGAGGACTTACTTAACTACTATTTACGTAGAGTGAATATTGTTTTTTTGTATTGATAAAATACTATTACTAGGGCCTTTCTCTTACTGTCACCACTGCTTACTGGCAGTTGCAGTGCGAAGAACTGACAGTAGCATTAAGTGGGACTTTGATATCATAAGATCAGTACCTCGATTTAGACGCCTTTGACAATTTAGAATTAGGGTTTAGAATTAGCAGCTCTCATCAACATAGGATTAGGGCCTGAAATTAGCAACTCTTTTCAACGTGAGATTAATCGAATTGGTAACCGTGACAACATAAGCTTAGGGTTTTAGATTAGTAAAATTTAAAAATATAATGGTTAAGGCTACAAATAAGCAACCACTGGGAACTCGGTATTGAGACAATTTTCTAATATGTCAAAGCAATGCAGGAGTTTTAGAGCATAGGCCTAAGGTGAAATTATTCTATCGCACACGATTCTTCAGATTACGATGTCGTGAGGTTTACTTATTTATTTTTTTTTATCTTTAACATGTTCATCCAAAATGTTCTTTAATATGAATGAGCATAAACAACCACACACACACACACATGCATACTATGTATATGAATAACTTGATCACGAAATCTATAAAACGTGAAGCTATGTTTAAATAAAGGTAATGAAGGCAGTTCTCGTTTTTCATTTTCATCCATGGCATAATCTTTATTTATTTTATGTATATATGTAGTGTATATGTGTGTATGTATGTATATATGCGAGCGCGCACACATGTATATATTAATATATATGATATATATATATCTATATATATATATATTATATATTATATTATATATATATACATATTTATAGTATGTGTGTGTGTGTATGTATGTATGTCTGTATGTGTGTTGTGTGTGTGTGTGTGTGTTTATAAAACACACGCACCCGCGACCTGAGTCTTAATTCTATCTGTTTAAGATTTGATTACGTCAAAGAATAAGCTGGCGCGGAAATTAAAAAATGAGAATTGTATCACTTTAGACGATGTTCAAAGGAGGCTTGATATCAGGCTCCTCTCTCTCTCTCTCTCGTCCGGAAGTTCGGCTTCTTTCAAATGTTTGGCAGAGTCCTTTATTATCACCTCAGTCTTATCAAAGGAATTTGGTCCTGACTGCGCATTTAATCTTTTGTTAAAAGAGCTTAGTTTTTTTTTTTGGTTTTTGGATATTATCTCGACGCTTTGTAAAGTGGAGACCTTATTAGTGAGGATGATAGTGTTACGTAGATAATATATATATATATATATATATATATATATATATATATCTATATATATATATATATATATATATATATATATATATATATATATGTGTGTGTGTGTGTGTGTATGTGTGTGTGTGTGTGTTTATATCCAAAATTATTTAGATTTCATTTGTTATCCTGTGATTGGGCAGTCTTTTCTTAAGTGCAGCTATATTTTTAAGCTTTATGCAGCGTTTTCGAACGTATTTTCTGTTAGTCTATTAATTACTTTACTATTGTAGAATATGACCTTTCCTATTCTATACAGGAAGGCTGTAGTACTAGTATTGAAGTTTTTATAACTTTCTTCCTAGGTGTCTCACTATTATATGTATTGAAACACTGTATCCGGCCCTCACCCCACCCCTTTTTTGTACCCGATCCATGTATGGAAATATCCATCTCGAAATCTCGCTTGACGTTTTTTTTTTTTTTTTATTCTCATTGTCTAATGAACAGAGAGCTAATGCATCTTACACATCATAATCTCAATCATATCTATCTATTTACTATTTTTTGCTCTGATGAATTTTCGTCATACTGACCCTCATACCCGAAGTTTTTTTTTCTTCCTCTTTTTCCATCATAAAGATAAACGGTTTAGTGCAGACGAAATGTAAAGAGATGCCGAATTGGCCTCTTTCCTACACGGAAATGCATAATGCGCACAAAATGCCGTAGTTAAACATTTTTAGCATTTTTACCCTTTTTTATTTTATTGCGAATTTTTGTATTTCCGTGAGATTTTGTACGTATGAACGCGCTTCCTTTACTTACCACGACACACACACACACACACACACACACACACACCAAGTGGCTTCCTTCCAATCCTACAGATGTTATTTCGAATGATCTAACGCTACAGTCGGCCACTTTGTCCCATCTATACCATCCACTGTTAGGATGTGGGACTCTTTGTATTTCTTTGTACTTCCTAAGTCATTTAGCCTGTTATTAGTGTATTTTCTTTAAGTAACAGAATTTTATTATTGCTTATTTGGTCTGTCTTTCATTTCAGGAGAATGTTAATTTCACAAGGGAAAAAAAATCTTATTTTTATTTTTTTTATTTATTATTTTTTCGCTGTAAAATCAAGTACTTGAACATTTATTAGTACATCGTCATAAATATGACGAAGAACATGAAGAACCCTTTGTTCTTCCCCCATTTGCAATCTTCTGCTGTGTTTCCTTCCCTCCCCTCCTCCTTCTCCCTCTCCCTCTCCCTCTCCCTCTCCCTCGTTATCCTTCTTCACTTATGAAATGGTAACACTCCTTAATATATTTTTTAAAAATCTTCTTTGTGTCAGTTGGACTGGACTCTGTCTTCCAGAAATGAACGTAATTATGTGTCGTATTCTTTTTTCCTCTTCCCTTCTTTTTAAGTGAGGACTCACGCTTGATTATTTATGTTTTTTCTGGGGGGCTGTATTTTCCTGTTTGACTCGAGTTTTCAACCCGTCTTTTCTAGTTTTTTTTTTTCCTTTTTTGAATCTCAAACAACCACAGAATTGTAAAACATGACGCACTTCAAATTCTCCTTCATATTTCATCATGTCTTTCATTCATTTAGTAATTATTGTGATATTCTACCATTTAAAGAGACTCTTGGCGTTGTTGAAATGTTGAATATTTTCTCTTTGCGTGATTCCTTTGGCAACTGGAAATGAAATTTAATATTCGAATTTACTGAAATGATATTGAGAGGTTTTAGCAAAGCATCTTTAAGATGAAATTAATATATATATATATATATATATATATATATATATATATATATATATACTATATATATATATATCTTACTAGTGTGTAATGTTAATGAATCACATATCATGTCTTGCTTGGAGACAAGCTGAGCTGTAAGGGCAGCTTACTTGAGCGAAGGAATTTGAGTACGCAAGCAGTTTAACCGAGAGACTGCTCGTCCTGTCGTCAAGTATGTACATTTGCTTGTACGGATGTTACAGGCCTAATAGTCCAAGGCACTTGCGAAAGTCATATTCTTTTTCGGTGAGCACAAAGAGGTCAGGTGGTACACGCCGAGTGTCGGGAGAGAAAGCCCCATCGTAAAGGTATGATACATTTTGTAAGACTTAGAAAACCGTTACCTTTGAAAAGAGAGAGAAGTGTGAAATACTTTCTTTACTTAGATACTTTTTTTGAAAAGAGTGTATCTTTTATTCATTATTATCTTTATTACAGATGGGTCCTATTCCATGAGTAATTTAGAGACGGGATTCTCTAACCTGACTAATATAATGAACTTATTGACATTTTGGGTCTGGGAGTGAATTCTTAGTCAGGAGGGTAGAATGTTAACTTACTGGTTTCTTTATGGGCAGATTTGGGTTTTCTGTCATTGTGACTTGTTAATAATTTTTTTCTATTTTATATTCAACTGCTTTGGGTAGTAAATATTATATTTTTATACTTACAAGATCTTAATAGCCTAACGACATGGTTGCAGACAGAGGACACCATTGACGACAGGTAAGGGTTTCTAATTTGTGTAGTTTAATGAAAAGGGGGGTTAGGATATATATATAGATATGTATATATGTATATATATATATATATAATATATATATATATATATATATAGACATATATATACATTATATGTATTTATAGACATATATATACATATATATGTATATATATACATATTAATTCATATATAAATATTTATATATACATACATACACACGGCCACATATATATATATATATATTATATATATAAATATATATAATATATATAATATATATATATATATATAAGTATATATATAGACTAGATATACATATAATTTATAATAGTACCAATTAATGGGTATATAATATTTATATATACTACATACAACACGCACAGATTAAATATGTTATATATATATTAAATATATATATAATATATATATACTATATATATTTATATATATATAATATATATATATATATTATAACCAAGGGCAGGATTAGCAGTATTGCTCACACCACTGAGGAAAAGGGACGGGAAATATCAGCATGCATGCCAATATGAACAGAGGACCATAAAACACAGTTTATTGCCGCCGTTGAGAAAGGGATTTGGGTATCTCGGAAGTTTTATGGGAATGTTAGACACCAATACAGAGCAACAGTCAGTTTTATTTTTTTTTATGTTTCATAAATGAATATATTAATATTCTATCACGACGTTAAGGAAACAAATGCTATTTGATTAAATTAATTCGTCTTGGTGGTTAGGTCCATTTAGTTATACGTGTATACATATATATATATATATATATATATATATATATATATATATATATATATATATATATATATATATGTATATATATATATATATATATATATATATATATATATATATATATATATATATATAGTATACACGTATAACTAAATGGACCTAACCACCAAAGACGAATTAATTTAAAAATCAAATAGCATTTGTTTCCTTAACGTCGTGATAGAATATTAATATATTCATTTATAAAACATAAAAAAAAATAAAACTGACTGTTGCTCTGTATTGGTGTCTAACATCACCATAAAACTTCCGAGATACCCAAATCCCTTTCTCAAAGGCGGCAATAAACTGTTTTATGGTCGTCTGTTCATATTGGCATGCATGCTGATATTTCCCGTCCCTTTTCCTCAGTGGTGTGAGCAATACTGCTTAATCCTGCCCTTGGAAGTAGGTATATTATATTATTATTATTATTATTATTATTATTATTATTATTCACAAAAACAATCTCATAACAGCATGAGTCACTACAAGGACGGAGAAATCCACAAAGATGCAGGTGTAAATATTTATTCTATAAATATATATATATTTCTAGAATATATATTTACTTCTGTACTACTGTGAATTTCTTCAACATTACTATTATTGATATACTTACTATTATTATTATTATTATTATTATTATTGAGAATTAAAAGCCACAGTAGTACAAACAATATATTTATGTGCCGGATTAAAAATGACAACGAGAGACTTTCGGATATTATTATTATTATTATTATTATTATTTTTTTTTTTTTTTTTTTGCTCTATCACAGTCCTCTAATTCGACTGGGTGGTATTTATAGTGTGGGGTTCCGGGGTTGCATCCTGCCTCCTTAGGAGTCCATCACTTTTCTTACTATATGTGCCGTTTCTAGGATCACACACTTCTGCATGAGACCTGGAGCTACTTCAGCCTCTAGTTTTTTCTAGATTCCTTTTCAGGGATCTTGGGATCGTGCCTAGTGCTCCTATGATTATGGGTACGATTTCCACTGGCATATCCCATATCCTTCTTATTTCTATTTTCAGATCTTGATACTTATCCATTTTTTCCCTCTCTTTCTCTTCAACTCTGGTGTCCCATGGTATTGCGACATCAATGAGTGATACTTTCTTCTTGATTTTGTCAATCAACGTCACGTCTGGTCTATTTGCACGTATCACCCTATCCGTTCTGATACCATAGTCCCCAGAGGATCTTTGCCTGATCGTTTTCTATCACTCCCTCAGGTTGGTGCTCGTACCACTTATTACTACAAGGTAGCTGATGTTTCTTGCACAGGCTCCAGTGGAGGGCTTTTGCCACTGAATCATGCTCTTTTTGTACTGGTTCTGTGCAAGTGCCGGGCATTCACTTGCTATGTGGTTTATGGTTTTCATTTTTCGTATTGCACTTCCTACATATGGGAGAGATGTTATTTCCGTCTATCGTACTTTGAACATATCTGGTTCTTAGGGCCTGATCTGTGCCGCTGTTATCATTCCTTCAGTTTCCTTCTTTAGCTCTCCCCTCTGTAGCCATTGCCAATTGTCATCGCTGGCTAGTTCTTTAGTCTGTCTCATGTATTGTCCGTGCATTGGTTTGTTGTGCCAGTCCTCTGTTCTCTCTGTCTTTCTCCTGTCTCTGTATATTTCTGGGTCTTCGTCTACTTTTATTAGTCCTTCTTCCCATGCACTCTTTAGCCACTCGTCTTCACTGGTTTTCAGATATTGCCCCAGTGCTCTGTTTTCAATGTTGACGCAGTCCTCTATACTTAGTAGTCCTCTCCTCCTTCCTTTCGTGTTATGTATAGTCTGTCCGTATTTGCTCTTGGGTGTAGTGCTTTGTGTATTGTCATTTGTTTCCTGGTTTTCTGATCTATGCTGCGGAGTTCTGCCTTCGTCCATTCCACTATTCCTGCGCTGTATCTGATTACTGGCACTGCCCAGTGTTTTATGGCTTTTATCTATTTCCTCCATTGAGTTTTGACTTGAGTATCGCCTTGAGTCTCTGCATATATTCTTTCCTGATCGTGTCCTTCATCTCTTGGTGTTTTATATCTCCTCCTTCCATTATTCCCAGGTATTTGTATCCTCTCTCATCTATGTGTTTGATGTTGCTCATCTGGTAGCTTTATCCTTCAGTTCTCGTTACTTTGCCTTTTGTTTTTGTATGTTGACTAAGGCGCATTTTTCTATTCCAAACTCCATTCTGATGTCCCCAGATACAATCCTTACAGTCTGGATTAGGGTATCTATTTCCTTGATGCTCTTACCATACAGCTTGATGTCGTCCATGAACATCAGATGGTTGATTTTGTTGCCTCTTTTCTTGAGTTGGTACCCGGCATCCATCTTCTGTAGTACTTTTGTCATGGGAATCATGGCTACTACGAAGAGTAGTGGGGACAGTGAGTCGCCTGGAAGATCCCTCTCCTGATATTAAACTCTGCTAGTCTTATTCCAGAGCTTGTAAGTATTGTATTCCAGTTGCGCATTGTATTTTTGAGGAAGCTGATGGTATTTTCCTCTGCCCCATATATTTTCAGGCATTCTATTAGCCATGTGTGTGGTATCATGTCGAAGGCTTTCTTATAGTCTATCCATGCCATGCTTAGGTTGGTATTCCTTCTCCTACTGTTCTTCATTACCATTTTGTCTATCAGGAGCTGGTCTTTTGTGCCCCTACACTTCCTTCTGCAGCCTTTCTGTTGGTAGGGGATGGTGTTTGTCTCCTCTAGGTAGTTGTATAGCCTTTCACTGATGATACCTGTTAGTAACTTCCACATTATTGGTAGGCAGGTGATAGGCCTGTAGTTACTGGCTATATTTCCCTTACTCTTGTCTTTTTGTACTAAGGATGTTCTTCCTGTGGTCATCCATTTGGGTGCTTGGTGATTTGAGATACAATGCTGGAGTTGTTCTGCTATTCGTGGGTGTAGGGCCTTGAAGTTTTTGAGCCAGTATCCATGGACTTCATCGGGACCTGGGGTTTTCCAGTTTGGCATTTTCTTTAGTTGGTGTCTGATTATTATTATTATTATTATTATTATTATTATTATTATTGAGAAGGTGAACCCTATTCATACGAAATAATCCTACAGAAGCCAGTGACTTGAAATTCAAACTCGCAGGGAATACGGCGTTCATTTGAAAGAAGTGACAGAAGATAATAGAACATACGGAAAGAAGAGATTAGTGATTGGAAAAGAAACTAATAAATTAATAAATACGTAGATGATAATAAAAGCAAATTATGAATCACAAGGAGAATTGATGTAGGGTAGTAATGCATTGCACATCATCAGTGAGACTTCCACAGTCCAACGGTATGAGGAATAAAGAATATACATACTTTAATTAGTATTTTAGACATATGCATACCATGTGGTATGTCTGATTTAGATATGAAATTACCAGGTTGACCTCTTAGTTGAAAATGACAAAATAATACCATTTTTGGAAAATTTCTTATTGCCAATAAAATGAAACTGGTCACGTATTATATACTAATAATTCTATACATTTTATATATATATATAGATATATATATATAATTTTATATATATCTATATATTTTTATTTATATATAAATATATATATATATATGTTTGTGTGTGTGTATGTTTATGTATATATATATATATATATATATATATATATATATATATATATATATATATGTATATATATATATATATATATATATATATATATATATATATATATATATATATATAAACTTTCTTATCCATTTCCACTCATACTGGATGGATAGATTTTCCACTGAAATGAATAGACGAGAAGTTCTGATTAAACTATATTGCTTTTGACTGCATTCAAAGCGCGCCCTATATTTTTGCAGTAAACACTGATTGCATGTTTCATGCATTTCAGTGACATTGAAATAAGATCAAAGGTGTTAATTGCTGTTTATTTTCCCTCCCAACATGAATTATTATTTTACCCAGAGCTCTTACCATAGAATTAATTTTCAATTTATATTTCAACCTAGAGCTATTTCATGGAATAAGTCTTCACTTGAAAATCATATTTCTCTGATAAATTTTCGTGTAGAGAAATTGTTCAGATGATTTTGTTCGAGAGAACCTTAAGAATAACAGAAAGCAGTTAGTTCAAAGGGAGGTCATTTTCATCCGTCAGTTTTGCGTTAGTCGTGTCTGAGGTCTACTGAACTCTGCTGTCCAGCGCCAGATGCTCTACTACCAGTGAAGAGAGACTTATTATTAATTAAATCCTGTGTTATTTATTCATTAATTTTATCAAGAAGCGAACCTAGATTCTTTCATTTTGTCATTTCTGTTTTCGTAACGTTTAACTAACAAAATTTATACTGACAACAAAAACAGTGATGACAAAAACAAGTAAAGAATGCGCCGAAGTTTCTTCGGCGATATCGAGTTTTCTTCAGGCGTATAATGCTGTATGAGCCGCGGTCCATGAAACTTTTAACCGCAGTCCTATGGTAGCTAACTTTAACCTTAAATGAAATAAAAATTACTGAGACTAGATGGCTGAAATTTGGTGCGTTTGATGATTGTAGGGTGGATGATCAACGTACCCATTTGCAGCCCTCTAGCCTCAGTAGGTTTTAAGATCTAAAGGCGGACAGAAAAGTGCGGACGGACAGACAAATAGCCATTTCAATTCTTTTATTTTTGGTTTCGAAAAAACAAAAAAATGAAAGACTAGGTAAAACGCCACTGTCCTTTTCTTACAACGGCGCGAAGATCTGACAGCAGGAAGCGCTGTTCCAGTTCGCACTCGTTCTTTGAGCTTTCCAGTTTGAAGAAAACGTCAAAGGAAGAAAGAAAGAGGCGAACAAAGGTTGTCTCTCTCTCTTTTTTTTTTTTTTTTTTTTTTTTTTCAACTTTTTTTTTTTTTTTTTTTTTTTAAGTCACTGTTCACCTCACAGAAATCTCCCACTAGTCTTAAGAGTAAGCTAACGGCCTGCTACTTAAGTAGTACCTGGAATGAGAGATTTTACCTCGAGAAATTCTGGAAACTTTATCGTTACTTTATGACGCAAACGAGCTGATAGTCAGAATCACATACACCCACACTCACACAAAGATAATGATTAGGGGGGGGTGGCAGGTTGGCGGGGAGGAATGATATGAGTTGAATGAGTGTGTTTTAAAGAAAGCATGAATATTGAAACAATCTGTGAAATAATAAGCTGAACATTAGAAAAGTAGAGAAAATGCCAGAGCTAAGTCAGTCTGCTATAATATAATAAGAAAGGAAGGGCTCTTGTTTAATCTTATTACCCATCCCACCCTTAATTAAATCAACTCATGATTTCGACTTTTCCAATAGATTCAACTCCGATTCATTCACAGAATTATTTTCCATAACATCAAAACTTTCATTGTCAGCCATAGAAAGTTACCAAAAATAAAATTCTTCAGAGCAGCAAATAAATAATAATAATAAAAATAATGGGCACAATTTTCCGTGTCGAAAATGATTACAATGGTTGCAGGTCCACAATAGTATCGCATATGAAGTATAATCTATTAAAGACTTTATACTTCACATGCGATATTATTGTAGACCTGCAACCAATAAAAATAATAATGGGAAAAGGTAGATTTCTGTTAATTGATTATTCAAGAATCCATTTGTATTATGAATGTGTCAGTTGTTTTACGTTTAGTTTATAAAGGCAAGTCCCCCGTTGGTGGTTAGGGCCATCAGTGCATCTCACGCGGTACACTGTAGGCATTACGTAAGGTTCTTGCAGCGTCTCTTCGGCCCCCAGCTGCAACTACTTTCATTCCTTTTATTGTACCTCCGTCCATATTTTCTTTCTTTCTTCTTACTTTCCACCCTCTCCTAACAACTGTTTCATAGTGCAACTGCGAGTTTTTCTTCCTGTTACACCTTTCAGGCCTTTTTACTGTCAATTTCGCCTTTGGCCAAAATTCTATATTTCGTTCTGTTCTATATAAAGACAAATATGAAACAGAGAACAAACTAATATTCAAAGTGCCAGTTCTCTCATATATTTCCTCACCTTTTCATTTCCCTGTCCGCAGTGTCACGACACCGTTGCGATCTCTTTCCATTCTCGCATCCTCGGCGATATCCTCTGGGTGAAAGGAGGCATCCTGCACCGAGTGAAGGATTATGTTCCCCATCCCAGAGGGCTCTTCCTAAGGATGAAGAGAAATCCTTGGGCGCTGCTTACGTTCTTCACACTCGCACAAAACACTTGTCCATCTGGCGTGAATCATCTTCATTCGCGTCTTTTAAGATTTTTTTTAACAAGGTATATAAGTGATTTATTATTATTATTATTATTATTATTATTATCATTATTTATTATTATTATTATTATTATTATTATTATTATTATATTATTATTATGGAGCCACTGACTTGAAATTCAAGCTTGCAAAGAATATGGTGTTCATTTGAAAGAAGAAATAGAAGATTAAATACAGAAAAAGAAATCAGATACTGAAAAAGTGCAAGTCAATTAAGTGGGTTTTCTTTACCATTTTCTCGGAAATATATTTTATGTTTCAATTAGCTTACAAATGAAGAATGTTATAATTACTGTCGGTATAATAATCAAATTCTGTAAATTACCCCGTCCCAAACTGCTCGAACTAACAAGGAGTTAGGAATATTTTTATGTTAATTTTTCTAAAGAACACAATGGGATCATTTTATAATCGGTGCCAAGAGCCAGAACCTGTTGTGTCAATACAGAAATTTTCGTTGAATCCTTCATTATTTTTCCTCTGTTAATTATGATAAAAGATCAGTCACTTAGTAAACAGCTAGTACAAAACTAATGCGCTAGTAAAAAAAAATGCGCGTTATTTTCTTGTGCACAATCGAGTTTTCTGTACGTCGCAGAATCAAGGACACCGAAAATAGATTTATCCTTCGATGGTCTCGGTATAAAATGCTGTCTGAGCTGCACCCATGAAACTTTAACCACGGGATGGTGGTGGCTGTCCTATATCATTGCGAGATATACTATTATGGCTTATTTTAACCTAGAGTAAAATAAAAACTACTGAGGCTAGAGGGCTGCAATTTGTTACGTTTGATGATTGGAGGGTGGACGATCAACGTACCAATTTGAAGCCATCTAGACTCGGTAGGTTTTAAGCTCTGGAGGCGGACGGACAGACAAAACCGGGACAATGTTTTTCTTTTATAGAAAACTGAAAAAAAAAGCCCATCGAAGCTTACTTCACGACATAGAGCGCCCTGAAAGAACAACTCACCGCGGTTGGAGACATGATCTTTAAGAGGTGTTATTCGCTCCCTCTGCTGAAGGAAATTGTCTCCCCGAACCTTCACTTCTTCCATCAGTAAGAAGAAGTATTCGCATTTTAGGGGGAAAAGATCCGAGGAAGGTGGCAACTGCATGTATTCATTTATGAATGTCCAAGGCATCGGTTGCTTTCCCACTTTGTGTGTGTGTGTTTTTGTGTGTGTGCGTGTGGTGGAGTTTGGGGGGTGGGGGCCCGGCTGTATTGTGATGCCTGAACTATTTATTAATTATTGATTCATATCTGATATAGTTGCTAAGGCGAACATATTGTGAAGAGAGTATTACGTATTTAATCTTTTTTTTTATGTACTTTATGAAGTATTCTGTGGGCGAGAATTTAGTGGGCGAGAATTTATATTTAGCGTACGACTATACAAATAAGTTTTAGGATATGATGGGCTTGAAAAGTGTTTCCAGTTTGTTAGGAGTGTGGATTTTAGGGTTGATCAAAGACATACACCATCAAAGAATAGATACGGATGACAGCATTACATATTCCATTTCGTTTACTCACATTATCAAATTGCATAAGAAAATGATAAGATTTTCTGTGATTATTGCATTGCTTTCATTGACATTCTTTGTGCATTCGAATATTAAAGAAGAACATAATTCATTTATAGCATCTTTGCATTAATTTTATTGCAGGGATTAACATTCTGTGTGCATTCATATATAAAAGAAGAAGAACCGAATATATTTATGCTGTTTTATAATGCAACGTTGCATTCTCGCGGAATCCAGCGACATTCGCCGTGATGTAAAATGGGCTCAGGTTGGTTATCCTGGAAGGATTCGCGCCTGGAACTGCGTCGTAAAGCCAGGTAGACTTATCTTCAACGCCTGGGCCGATAAGGAAGGGTCTAATCCAGTCATGGCATTGTCGTCGTATTTGCTTCGAAATGAAGTATTTGTCGCCCGCTCGTTATATCAGTTGCTGTTTAAGTTTTGTCGATAATTTTTTTCCCTCAGACTACACGAATTTCGGATGGCTATTATATATATATATTATATATATAATATGTATATATATATATATATTACATATATTAATATATAATTTATATAATTTAATTATAAATATTAACATATAATATATATATATATATATTCATACATATATATGTGTGTGTATATGTAATATATATATATATATATATATATATATATATATATATATACGATATATATATATATATATATAAGAATATATATATATATCTTATATATATATATATATACATATATATATATTATATATGTATTAATATATGACCTCTTCTCTCCTCTCTCTCTCCTCTCTCATGTCATGTTATATATAATTCCCTTACACTAATGGAAGATTTTTCCTAACAACCCCGCCCTGGTAACAGGCGCCCCCCCCCCCCCACACACACACACACGCATATTGATACATTACACTTACACTCGTGATAACCCTAAATTCGACATTCGAAATCCAATTGATATTATTTTTGTTTCAAATTTGACGCCCGATCTCCTACAATAACATTCATAAAAAGTGAAAAAAAAACACTCCTCGATGTCATTCAAAAATAAACTATCTGAAACACCGAAGCTCATAGTCATAATGATACGATTAGTTTTTAAAAGTTGATAAAAATGTTTCGTTCCCTTAACTACAAATGCGTTTATCACTGAAACATGGAGCTAAAGCCTTTCAGCTGCAAAATGGGCTTTTGGAGCCAAAATGATATCGAGTGATGTTCTGTTGTTTTATGGCACCAAAAATACATTTCATTTGGGTGGTATCATTAATCAACTTCACGTGCAGCACCGAATTCATGTATTCCAAATAATTAACCCTTTTTATGCTATTTTTCTGGGCGTAACAATGTTCATTTTCCATTTTCTAAGATTTTGTGAATAACTGGCCGGTGTATAAAACGTTATGCTTATATTCATATTCAACATGTTGGGAATTTTATTTTTATTACAGTCGTTACAGACTTGGATACATATGAGAAGAACATATATTACAGTCCTTTATTGCATTACGATCCACAGTTGAAAATTGTAGCTCGTTCACACTTCTAACTTGGCTTTCGTTCTGCCATTATTATTATTATTATTATTATTATTATTATTATTATTATTATTATTATTATTATTATTATTATTATTATTATCGATGTTGTTAATGTCTGCGTTTTCTTTGTCGTTGGTTTATGATTGGTACTCTGCAGGTTACGTTATATAAGTAGTAATCGCAAAAGAATGTTTTGATGTAGAGACATTAAATTTTACCAGCCTTACCCATTAACAAGAGAAGTCAGATTAACCGAGTAAATATATTTTGGACAATGTCTTTTTTATGAGGAAAATAGACAGAGGAAAACAACCTGTAGATATTTTTTGCAAGGAAATATCTGCAAAACAAAAAGCAAAAGCATTTCAAGGTATTCTCTCCTTAGCGATCACAGACGCGGGTTACAGAGGTAGAGGAATAGGGGTAGAATTCAGAAGACCTGGGGAAAAAATTCCAGAAGACCTGGGAAAAAAATTCCAGAACACCTGGGGAAAAATCCAGAAGACCTGGGGGAAAAAATTCCAGAAGACCTGGGGAAAAAATACAGAAGACCTTAGGGGAAAAAATTACAGAAGACCTAGGAAAAAAAATTCCAGAAGTCAGAATACTTGGGGGAAAAATTCAGAATAAGTGAAAGAGGCAAAAGGGGGGCCGAATGGTGAAATGCCAAATACAAACACAAGAAGAGCTGCGTGAGGGCAGAAATTGCCATCGATCCGCTTGATTGTTTACAACCCTTTCTTTATGAATGGGTTGCATCACGCACCCGAAGGAAAAGCTGAATGAACTTTGGCTCCGTATTTTGAATGAGTAAAACGGGGAATTGAAAGGCGCGGGAGAGGGATGGATTTCGTTTTGTTGTACAGCGTTTGCTTGCCTTTGTTGCCTCCCTTGAATGTATAATCCTAATGCCCGACACTCCCTTCCCCACCCCTCCCTAAAAAAAAAAAAAAAACCCTAAAAAAAAAAAAAAAAAAAAAAAAAAAAAAGCTTGGAACTGTTCCTGTGTGTGATTCGAGAACAAACCCCAGCACTTGAATCCTGAATGGGGACAGGCACTATGCAATATCCACCTGTTTTAGTGAGCCATTATTGGTGGGCTGGTTTTGTGAAGGGGGAATGTGAAGAAAGATTCAAGTTCATTCACGGTAGAGCAAATTGAGTATTAATATGCAGACTAGTGTACCCGAATTGTAAAGTGTGACGGCGATAATGTATACGAGAGGGTCGAGACGATACGTCCTACCCGAGGGAAGTAAATGCAAAGAGGAAAATTTAAGTTCAGTGGAATTTTACGTTCTTAACAACCCCCTTAAATATATTGGAGGAAGTTATAGTAAAAATTGTTGTAATTATTCAAATATAAATACTGGATAACTCTGCAGCCCTTCACTGGACATGATTATATATATATTGCTGAATGAATTTTTGGGTCGTGCATCTGAGCGAGAGGGCGATTTTAATGCGATAAAGGTCAGAAAAAGAGAAAACTACCTTTACTGAATTTAATTTTCCTTGATAATGAACTATCTGACCAGATGCAGTTACGCAAACTCTGTGAAAACAAATTTCTGGCAATGACTGCATTTACGGTACCGTTTACCAGTAGAGAGAATAGTTTCTTAAAAAAAACGGAATGAATCATAAAAACTATTGCATTGGTGTCGATCATTTTAATTGGAATACGTCTGTCCCAACTGTCAACGTCATTCAAGGGATTATATGACACTGAATATTACGTTTTTTGTTTCGTTTTATTTTGCCTCATGGAAATTTTACTGATTGCTCAATTGTTTAGTTAGTTTAGAGACTGACTTTTTACTCTCTGTGTTTACTTTGGGCCTACCTGATGAATAGTTAACTAGTGTATTTTTAACGGTTTCAGCAATTGTTAATTAATCTAGTGAATGATTTGATTGTTTGGTCATTGACTGATGAGGTCGTCAGCTATTTCACTGATATCGTGACTGACTGACTTACTGATCTGTTCGTTTATTACATTATTGTCTCACTGAATGGATAAGCAGTTTCCTGCCTCATTGATGTTCTTTCCTGTTAATCCTTCAGTCATTTCGCTGATTCCCCTGTTCATTCATCCAGATATTGACTCATTTTCGTATCGGTTAATCTTTTAACTATTTTGCTATTTTCCACATATATAGTAAACATGGCTCAGATTTTCCTTCGAGTAGGATGTCGTCCAGATCAATCATGGGATGACACTTTCCTTGCCCTCTTTCATTTTCTCCTTCGAGGAACCGGGCCTAGACCTCGATTGCCCCCCTCCCCCCACCGGAGGATGAGGTCACTGAAGCGCGCAAGTGGGAGGGAGGCGAGACTTGACCAAATCTCTCCCCGTCAAAAGAAATTTTCGGGGGCCATTTCCTTCCTCGGATTTTCCCAGGAGGAGTTTGAGGTTCGAGGCTGATGTTAGTTTTTCCTTGGTCCGTTGGTTTTCCTGATTTCATTTTCTTTTTTTTTTCTTTACATGCGTTGCTTTCAGGATTCGCTTAGTCGTATTTATTTTTGTGAAATTCTTTTGGGTTGTCTTTACAACCTGATGCAACTCTCTTATCCTCATTGAAATGAGAGAGAGAGAGAGAGAGAGAGAGAGAGAGAGAGAGAGAGAGAGAGAGAGAGAGCTAAGAGGCATACAAATAACAGGCCCAGCGAGTGTTTTTTTTTTTTTTAACTTCATGTCTTTTCTGGCTTTCGCAGATTATAGCTACAGAGACTATACTCTCTGAGACAACAAAACATTCACTGAAGCGCTTCCCTTCTACAATCCTAAACGATCATGAAAACAGTGTTTCCGCTTTGCTTTACTCGAACGCTTCGCCAGACTTAATTAAAATTGTCTTTTCAACTTACTGAAGTCGGCGTTCACTTTTTACTGTGACTCTGTGACACCCGGGTCTGTTCTTACCTGAAACACTTCCCTTTCTGGCATCCGCTATTATTTATTTTTGTCATGCTCATATAGCACATATTAGTAGATATTTCAAATCTTTTGATGTCTTAGAAAGTATACTGTTTCTGTAGCTACAATCTGTCTGCGAAAGCTAATTAAAGGCATGAAGTTTAAAAAAAAAAATAAGACTCATTGGGCCTGTTATTTGTATGCTTCTTAGCTCTCTCTCTCTCTCTCTCTCTCTCTCTCTCTCTCTCTCTCTCTCTTCTAACTTCAATCTGTCTGTCTGTCTGTCTGTCTCTCTCTAACTTCAATGGTCTCTCTCTCTCTCTCTCTCTCTCTCTCTCTCTTCTAACTTCAGTACTCTCTTCTCTCAAACTCTCTCTCTCTCCTCTCTCTCTCTCTCTCTCTCTCTCTCTCTCTCTCTCCTAACTTCAGTGCTCTCTCTCTCTCTCTCTCTCTCTGTGTCATTGATTGCTCCTCTGCTCACTTTTATGCTGTCTTACGGTATGTCCCTTTCCTATCATCCTCGAAAGCGAAGGCCATTGAGCTTGAAGCAGAGCCACATGAGAAGAAGAAGAAGAAGAAGAAGAAGAGGAGGAGGAGGAGGAGGAGGAGGAGGAGGAGAGGAGGGAGAGGGAGGAGGGAGGAGGAGTCAAGAGAAATTTTGTGCTTTCTCGGGAGGTCGTCTCTTTACGTCAGCATCGTTAGATCAAAGAAAAATGACGTAATAAGACGGCGCTATTAGATCCCCATTTCCTGTACAGTATATCTTTGCATATATATATATATATATTATATATATATATATATATATATATATTTATATTTGCCTTGATGTTGTAATAAGAAAAGGATTGTCGAGAGAATGAAACCTTACTTAGACTTATATATCTGTGATGATGAAAATAAAATGGTTTCTTATTTCCTTAGAGAGAGAGGAGATGAGAGAGAGAGGAAGAGAGAGACGAGAGAGGAGAGCGATGAGAAGAGAGAGAGAGAGAGATTGTATATTATGTTGGAAAGTGTGGAAACCGTCACAATAATAAGATAGCTTTTGGGTCAATGTCCATTCCGCCCTTAGCTGCATTGCTGCTCGGACCTTTGACATTTCATCGGCTGTCCAACTTCTTCGGCTTTACCTTACTTCTCCAGAGAAATTTTGTTGACCTTAATTCCCCCTTCCTTTCTTCAGTCTCTCTGGCTATCAATTATTAGAGAAGTGTGATATTTTCTTCCAGTTCCTCAATTAGATCCCCGTACTTCATTTCATTTCATGTATTTATTTTTATTATCTCTATCTTGTTTTCTGACCACTCCAGGTGCTCAATGTATTAAGCACGGAATGGACTGCAGTAACCCCGTGCTTGGCTTGAAAGACATAATTTTCGTAAAACGTAGTTAATCCCAATTTAACAGATGATCCATTTAGAATTATATAACTGGTTATCCTTTTGTTTACATTACTTTAAATCATGTCTTAAACTTGATCTTCATCTATTCAAAAGTGTATAAAAATGAAGGTCGTAGAAAAAAAAGACACGACAAACCCTCCTATTTAAACTTTGTCTTCTTCAAATATGACGTTGCTAAGTTGTGAACCTTTCCTATCCGTCGACTTACGTTAATATAACAAAAGGTCACAATGAATCTTAAATAGGTTCCGTTTTCTTTCTTTCGCTCTGAATATATTATAAACTAGTCACCTTGGCGTGATATATAGTTCTGTACAAGTGTAAGGTTTATTTTCTAGCAAAATGGGTGAGCTGCGATAGTTATGATAGTTACTGTTGTTTTCCTCAATTTTTTTTTCGTTTTTCTCGAGCTTTTGAGAGAGATATATTCCAGTTTCAGTTAACTGTTTTATTTATCAGTTTACCTCAGTTTACCTCGTTTCTGAAATATTTAGTTCACGCGAACCAGCAGGTGTATTTGTAGTGGTTAAGAGTAAGGCCCTATTTGTTACTAAAATCTGCACTACTTTCTGTCTTAAAATTTGGAACGTCATGAAGGTTCTTAACTTAAGAATCTTCTGTTCTATCTCTCATTTTTAGCAATAAGTTATAACACTTCATTTCGTCAACTAACAAACTTTGTATATTCATGTTTTTGGATCAGGAAGTAATTTACAACTTAAATTCATTCTGAAGATTTGACATCAATTAATTATGTTATTCGATTCGTAGACGTTATCGGGGACAAAGTTATTTCCTTTTTGACAGAGAATAACTCCAATTACCCAAGAGCTATGGCTATTGTTTTTTATCTCAATATTATTGTACCCATATAGTAAAAAAAATGTAGGTTATATAAGACATCGTCGCGAAGACAAGTGACATTTTTGGGACATCATAACCGACCTGATGTCCAAACCAGCGTACCGTCATTATGAATACGTGCGTAATGGCGTATGATAAGGGAAGCTGGAACCAAGGTTGACAACAGGAGTGCAACCTCGTTTATTTTCCGTAGCACGTGTTACTCGCATAGAAAAAAAATAGGAACACATTCAGCTTTAATTATATACAAGATTCCAGTCAGTTGTGGCACAACTTATAAGTTTACAGCTTGTTGGGAAATGTGGCCGTATATCTTAGTTTAACCAGACCACTGAGCTGATGAACATCTCTCCTAGGGCTGGCCCGAAGGATTAGATATTTTTTACGTGGCTAGGAACCAATTGGTTACGTAGCAACGGGACCTATAGCTTATTGTGGGATCCGAACCACAGTATATCGAGAAATGAATTTCTAATCACCAGAGATGAATTCCGCTGGTTCAACGTTGGTAGAGCAGAGAATCGGACTACTGAATCGGTACGTTAGCATGTAACCCACTCGTCCAACGAGGAACGTGCTGTTGAGTAAGTGAAAGAAACATACGTCGAGGGGCCTTGCCTACTGCAATATGCGTCCCATTGACAACATCCCTCTTCTTTCCTCCCTCCTTCTTCTGATTCCTCTTCCTCACTAGATAACAAACAGAATACTACCACAAAACAGCTTGCAACATCCATGTCTCCATCTCTCTCTCGTGCGCTCAAAAGACTTCTTTTGTCCGAACATGGCAGCGTTCTCCGTTTCCGAATGCTTAAATGCGCGCCATTCAAGATATATACTCGAAATTCAGTCACTGTGAAATAGGAGGCTGTAGCGCATCTTATTGGGAAAAGGACCACGAGGCGTTGATGTGGGAACTAGCGCCGAGAAAGATGGATGAGGAACCACAATCACGAAAAATGAGAGAGAGATGACGATTAAAACGTCGTTAGGGAGTCAGAAATAAAATACAGATCTCGTCGAATGAGTTGAGTGGATTATTTGAATGATAACTGTTAATATTTGCCATGAAATATTTCATTCAGGTTACACATACACGCACATATATTTGTGTGTATGTGTGCGTGTGTGGGTGTGTGTATGTATGGAAGTTGTGTGAGTATGAGAGAGGACACATGTGTTCTATGAACCTGAATTTTACGAAAATTGCATTGAATCACCGATGTTTGTTGCAAGACATCATCTTCTTGGGGAGGATCCTTCTCTCCTCTCTTTACGCGCAAATACGCCTGTGTTTGCCCACTGTTTTTGCAACAATTTCTCTCGCAAATTTGCTCAAATGCTTTGCGTTTGGATAAGCGAGGCGAGAGAGCTTGTCTTGACCTCAGTTGTGTTTCAAGGGTGTTCCACAACGCAGATTACCACGTGGAGGCATTTTTCCACAAGCAGAATTACCGCAAAATCTTGGTCAAGCATATTTGCTTAGAAGTAAATTATAAAGATGTGTTTATGTGCGAAGTCAATTAATTTTCTCCGTTGACTAGAACTAATGTTTGCTAGGACTCTGTGTGTACTTCAGTATGCATATCTGAGTTTATTCAGTTTTATTTGAAAGGCATGCAGGCATTTGCACACTTCCTTTAAGACTTGAAGTAAAAGTCCTTCATAATGTACATATGCTTGCTCCACCTACTGCAGAATTTTGTGTCAAAATAGTTATCATTTAAATTCTACTTTTGGAGATATCTTTGCTTTTGTCAGTTTCTTTCTAATTAGCCCTTCAGTTTGAATACAGACGTTATTTATATTGTAGCCTGGGTCATTATTTTAATAATACTATGTTTAATTTCCTACCAGTAATAGAAAAATTATTTGTTATTGTTTTGCTATTGTAAGTGTCAAGAGTAAGTTATTTCTCATTCTGTCTTTTATTTGTAGAAACGTTTTACACAGTCATTACATATATATATATATTTGTATATATGCATTCATATATATATATATATATATATATATATATATATATATATATATATATATATATATATACATATATATATATATATATACATACATATATATATATATATATATATATATTATATATATATATATATATATATATACATACATATATATATATATATAGTATATATATATAGTATATATATATATATATATATATATATATATATATATATATATATATATATATATATATGTTTGTATATACATATGTACAATTATTATTAGTTACATATAATAGTACTTATATACATATTTACATGTGTGTGAGTGTGTCGTATACACATATATGCATTGTGTGCGTATGTGAGCTCTTTTCTCACAAAATTTAGCATCAGTTAAGAACCACTTTGACATTTTTTTCGCATCCCACTCTTACGATTCAATAAAGAAATATTTTTGGAATATCCTTGTCCCCAGACAAGTGCAAAAAAAAAAAAAAAAAAAAAAAACTTCTTAATAAACTTCCCATCGTATCGAGATATTGGGTTTCGCCTGGTAATCACAGACGGACAAGAATCAGTCTTAAGATAAAGTTTTTTTTCTTTCTTTATCAAAGATAAATGTAATGATAGAGGGAGAAGACGGGGGAGGAGAAATAAGACAAAGGGAAACGGAAAGAGGAGAAAGCGAATCGAGTAAAAAGGAGAGGAATTATAGCTTGGCCTCTTCATCTAAAGACAAACTTCTTTCCGGAGAGCTGTCTCCGTTAATGCGATAACTCCGAAGTTTTAGAAGTTGCCCCGCCGATTTTTTCTTATTCCTTTATAGATGGAGTCTTTTATGTTCCTATACCTTTTTTTTTCTTTTGGTATATGGTTTGAAGGCTTTTATCGTGTCTGTTGGATCGGTTAAGAAATTTTTTTTTAAATTGTGTCTGTGTGTGTTTTTGCAAAAAGTTTTGGAAAATTTATGTTCCTCTATTTTTTGTTTATTTATATATGGTTTCGAAGTCTGGGGAGGTGCTGGAAAATTTTGGCAATTCTTTTTTTTTTTAAATTTGACAAAATTTCCTTAACTTTTTAAGAACGATTACAAACATTTCTATGATTTAAAAAAAATTGGTTTTGGTTTTACATGTTAATATTGATTATCATGCATCTTTATAAAAATACTAATAATTATATATATATATATATATATATATATATATATATATATATATATATATATATATATATATATAGTTTTATTCATACACAGATGTTGGTTCCACTGAGTGGCTTATCTGTTAAAATAGAAAGACTCACTATATTTAGGAATGATAATATTGGATTCAATATTCAATAAACCAACGCTGTTTTCCACATTATTTCCTAAGTAGGCTTCCCGCTTGACTAAGCGAAGAATTATTAGAGCTGAATATTTCCAAAAAAAAATTTTCATCATTTTTAAACATATTTTAATTGATTGAGCTTCATACATACTTCACTTCATTACAGTTTCACTTTTTCTGCTTTAAGTGTTATTCCCTGTCTTTACAGAACCTATGTGACAAGCGGCTATAAAGGTTTCAGTTTTCTGAAAATACCAAGTCAAATTAGCAAATATGGACGTCATTTATTGTTTACATACATTTTCTGAGTGAGTTTGATATGCATTAATTTGGAACTTTCATTTTTTTTAACCTTCCGTTTTCCTCAAACGTTCAGAAATTTTTCATATGAAAATATACATGAAAAGAGACGCTCTTACTATTTGTATTCATGTCTAGCAAACTTGTATATTGTTTATCAGGGTAATGTTATGTAGTCATTAGAGATTGTGTGTCTTCTAGGGATAGATTGAAGAAGAGATATACATTAGAATTGTCAAACTCTGTTTTACTCTCTCTTTCAACGGTACTAATTTTGCGTTTTCTTTTAAAGGTAATAATAGTACGTTTTTTTACTGGAAAATAGTGACTTTTAGTTGCTCATTCTTTTTTTTTTTTTTTACTTGAAATAGAAATAGGCACGGTGGGGGTTAGTGTTAACCTTTTCAATATTTTCAGTATTTATACAATTCATGAATTCTTACGGTATTCTGTATTATCAAAAATAGATTTACTTGTTATTATTTTTTATACTTGCTACCAACTGCTAGTAGTATTTATATGTACCCATATTTATAGCACTTTCAATAGATAATACATTTGTGAGGACTTCGACCACTGACGAGATTACTCCTTTAAGCATGAATTAGCACAAATAATGCAGACTCATGCATGCGTGACATCCTCATTTAAATAAATGATGGAATACCTGAGGGTGGATGATGCATGTCATTAATGATGTAGCATTAGCATGCAACGTAATTATTATTCCATTCTATTTTTGTCCAGATTCATATTCAGTAATGATAAAAATACATCAGTTTAGAATACATCAGCTCGGTGACCAATATGAATTTATGAATGACTTAAATTCAATCAATTTATTTGGTCTGGAAAGCTGTTAAAACATTTATCATTCTGTACTATAAAATATATAGCTTGTGATTAATCTTGTGATTAATTACCAAGCGATGTCTTGTAAAATTGTGACATTATTAATATTTATAAAAACCAGTCGACCAGACAGTTCCTTTTTTGCACCGTCATTGGCATCGATGTATTAGTATTATGACCAAAAGTATGCTTGCCTCTTATTTTTTTCCATCTTTCCAGTACAGACTGTATAAAGTATCTTTCTTGATAATTTCTTGTATTGCGGGTCCACGGTAGGACAGGATTTGAATCCATGAGATTCCAACATTATCTGTCCATCATATTCGTTTTTAATGAGGTGATTTACCATCATGCTATGATTCTATGAATTGTTATAGCGTTTGTCATCTATGTAAACACTTGTGGACTGATTTCCTTGAGACATTCTCTTCAGAATTTTAGGAAGTGTTGTAGGTTCTTTGAATCTAATACTCATGGACTATAATTCTCTCTCTCTCTCTCTCTCTCTCTCTCTCTCTCTCTCTCTCTCTCTCTCTCTCTCTCTCAATTTAAAAGAAAGCTAGGACACTGTGAATGACCAGTAAAAACTGCTCTACAGATAAGTGAGCACACGATGTCTCCTTGGACACGATGTCACCTCGGATGGACTGATAAGTCTTTGAGACATCCTAATCCATGTAACTCTCTCTCTCTCTCTCTCTCTCTCTCTCTCCCTCCTCCCTCTCGCTCTCAACTCTCTCTTCTCTCTTCTCTCAACAGCACAGACCATGCAGGCGCCGTATCATTGTTCGATGTTTCTCAAAGTGATATGAGCCAGAGAGAGAGCCCATCAAAAGCACGTTGTTCATTAGCGTGTCACACAGAGGCCCAATTTGTGGATACTCCCATTCCTTTCATTAAAGTCTGGAATGACACAGGAGGCAAAATTTGCTCATGAACTCGGCTGTGAAATGACTCTTCTCTCGTTTAGAGATCGTTGCATGAAAGAGGTGGGTGGGAGGGAGAGATAGAGGGTGATTTTGTGAAATTTGCTTCGATTATTTCTTTGATGGATAGGATATCAGTATCACCTTTGTGTTGGAAGGTATTTATTGATATATATGTTTTATGTGAATATAGTGTAAAATTCAGTTGGATGTTCAGTTTCAGTACTTTGAGTTAAGAATGTATTTACAGAATTTTCTGCGAGAAAAGGATACGTGAAAATATGATCAAACATGAGTGACCTGTTTATATAACACACACACACGTGTGTGTGTGTGTGTGTGTTCTCTGTGTGTTTGCGCATGTATGTGTAAGTGTATTTGTGAATAAATTTGGAGATTTTTAAGAAAAATTTATGATGAAATCATTTTTTCAGTGTATTAGGTAAATTCTAATATTTCTTCCCATTTCATCTCTCTCTCTCTCTCTCTCTCTCTCTCTCCGCCTTCATTCAACCTCCTGAGAGGCTTCTCGGTGACGCAAGATTTCCTTCATCAGCTTCGAGGTTAGAAACTCGGTCCCTTCACATGCTAGTCTGAAGGAGTATTGAGAGAATTAGAGGTCCTTTGAGAGAATGCGTCATGTGTCCTGAGAGAGAGAGAGAGAGAGAGAGAGAGAGAGAGAGAGAGAGAGAGAGATAGTGAGATGTTTACGTAGAGAGAAAGATTTTTTCACGTTATATTAACTGGCGTTATGTGTTTATAGGGAAATTTGTTTGTCGTGGCTTTTTATTTTTTATTTTTTTTCATTTCTTCCCATTAATTGAGACTAATTTTTTTTCTTGTTCACAAATCTACATTTCTTCATTTTTTTTTTAGTTACCTTTTTAGTGTTGTAGGGGGCGTTCAATTAGCATGATTATCTTCAAGGGGCTCTGAAATAATATTTAATATATAATTCAAAAATTAGAATCTATGTTTCTAGTTTATGTACAGGTATGACGACTTCCTAAATTTTAATCGCAAGGATCCTTTTACAAATTTATCTCCGTGGGCGATATAGATTTTCTTATATGAGAGAGAGAGAGAGAGAGAGAGAGAGAGAGAGAGAGAGAGAGAGAGAGATCCCACATTCTAGGGTTAATTAAAGCGGAACTGTGCCCAGGTGGGAGCGTAGTCGTAAATGCGGATGTCACAAAAAAGGGGAAAAATTGGGGAAAATCCATCGGTCCCTCAAAGGAAGTAAACGGTTTTCGGTCGAGGCAGCGAATTCAGAGAAAATTTAAGAAATTAATGTTTTTTCTTACTTGTGGTTAAGTCATTACTGTCTTTGAAGCAACTGCTTGCTAATAGATGTTAATAGTTTATGTGGTAACCCGTCACAATAATTTAAAACAATAATTAACGCGCCTTGTTAAAGTTCTCTTTTATATCCTGTCTAGGCTGTAGATTATTAACACATCTAGGTAAGATTACTATAGCTTTCAAGGACGCTTGTCATTGTGGTTGGTATCCATTTTATTAAATTAGACAGCTTCCACGCTCTGTTAACGCGGAACCAGAGGAATTTATTTATGGTGTTAGAAATTAATTTCTCGATGTGGTTCGGATCCCACAATAAGCTGTAGGTCCCGTTGCTAAGTAACCAATTGGTTCCTTGCCAAGTAAACAAACATTCTAACCCTTAGAGCCAGCCCTAGTAGAGCTGTTTAATCAGCTCAGTGGTCTGGTTAAACTAAGATATACTTAACTTGAAATTAGACAACTACTAAGCGCTGCCTTTGAAATTGAACTAGAAATGCAAATGGTAGTTGTGAAAATAACGCGATGTCGTAGATGTGCTCTATCATTACAGTTGTAAATCACTAGTTGAATGTTTGTCTTTGTAAAGCTGTGTCGTTTTCCAACGACTTTTTGGTCCATCGTTCCGTTTTCTCCAATAGCCTTTTCATTTCACCGATCATTTTCATCACTTCCCTCCCTAGTGCCTTTTCAACATTTTCACTCTCCTTTTCTTCCTCACTTTTAGCTCTCGCATTCTTTTGTGTTCCCTCCTCCCCGCACAATACAGTTTATGTCACGTTTAAGGGAATATGCATTGCAAATTACCTAAATTTTTCTGCTGGATAACACTGCGTCAGCGAGTATAGCTTGCTGACGGCTGTCTGCCCTCCGGGGGAGAGTTGGGGGGGGGCGAGTTGGATGACAGTGTTGAAGAGAATCGGTAGCTTAATAACGACGAGTTTCCTGAGGCGCTATTAAGAGAATTTGACGTTATATTGTCTCGTTTCCTTTTGTAAGAGAAGAATTCTGGATTTAAATTTAAAGTTCATCGATTCTTTTGTCTATGTATTTATTTTGTATTTACTTATTTATGTGGGCACCTCAGTGGCATGGTCGGCGTGGTGTTGGCGTGCCACCTCGGTAGCCGCGAGTTCTATTCTCGACCATTCCACTGAGGAATGAGAGATGTGTATTTCTGGTAATAGAAGTTCACTCTCGACGTGGTTCGGAAGTTACGTAAAGCTGTTGGTCCCGTTGTTGAATAACCACTGGTTCCATGGAACATAAAAACGCCATACAAACTTATTTATGTGAATTTTATCTATGTGAATTTGAACTTTACCTGTTCATTTGTTTAGTCGTTACAGCTCTAATTAATCTTGTAAAATATTGTCTATTACAATTTCTCATCGACATACTAAGTATGCTCTATTTATAAAAAAATTTTAAAATTCATAAAACAAAAATCAAAATCCTCGATTTTCTGACACCCTTGAGTGGCAATTTATTTCACGGGTTGTTTCCTTCCTTTAGCCGCTCGATGGTTGGAAAAATAAGTTTTTTCCCAATTTTTTCCTTGGCATCGGAGGATAATCCTCCAATTTTTTTGAAGTATTCTTTCCCCTCTGATGGAGGATTTTGGGATTTCTGAAATACTTCTATAGTAGTCTCCTTAAGTCATAGATAAAAGTCGGAATCATTGCAAAAGGAATTCATTTATTCAATTTTTTAAAATCTGTCGTAAATGTTGGTTGATAAAGGCAGCCTTGTTCAACACGAGCTCTTGGTGCTTTTGAAAGCTTCATAAAAAAAAAAAAAAAAAAAAAATATATATATATATATATATATATATATATATATATATATATATATATATATACATATATATATATATATATATATATATATACACAGTAATATAATAATATAATTATGATAATACTCTCTGAATGATACCTTTTTAGTTTTCTTTAAATGAAAAATATTGTGCCGGCTTTCTCTGTTCGTCCGCCCTCTCATCTGAAAAACTACTGAGGCTAGAGGGCTGCAAATTGGTATGTGATCATCCACTCTCCAATCATCCAACATACCAGATTACAGCCCACTAGCCTTAGTAGTTTCTTCTTTCTATTTATTTAAGGTTAAAGTTAGCCAGAATCGTACCTCTGGCAGCGCTATAGTTACCAACAACATTTTAATAAAAAAAAACTTTTTTAAATGCTGAATTTTTTCTTGCACATATAAATTAAGATCAGTCTGAGACTTCATCTTGGGTAATTCAGTTTCAGAAATACTTGCAACAGTTCATTAAAGCTTCAGTTATTTAGGAATTTGTAATGGTGTTATTTTTCCTTTGTTATTTCGCCTGTACGGAGGAATCTGTAAAGGCCATTAGCCTAAATATAATCGTCTTACAAACATTTCGCGACTATGTTGCTTGTGCCGTTTTTCCATCCGTTGAAATCAGTTGATATTGTCATTAGTATTTATCGAATACTAATGGGATTTCACCACAAACACCAGTAGGAATTAAAAAGAAAAAACAAGTATTGAAGCTCAAATGTAAGAATGTTGTAAATGAAAAGCATCCTTTTTGGAATTTGAGGAACTCAACACTAGTAGATTGGCCGTTAAAGTTTAATGTCCTCTGGAAATAGGAATCCGAAATTTGGAATGAGGAATTTCTCTGTAGGAATCCACTGTTCCTATCGGCCGAATATAGGACGTGTGCTGAGGAAAAGAGAAGGAAACTTTTTACAAGCATCGACGTTTTGTTGAGAAGAGAGAGGCGAAGATAGGGAAGAGAGAAGAGGAGAGAGAGAAGAACCAGAGACCGGCTGATAGAGATGAGAGAGCGATGAGAGAGGAGAGAAACTGACTCTTGATAATAAAAGCAAGACAATACCTTTCATCTGAAGATAAACTACAAAATTTTCATTCCATTTTTTTTTATATTAAGTAGCTCACATAACTTTTTTCGAAAAGTTCCGTATAACTTCCTTTATGGTATTTGTCAAAACTATTACATATTTTACGCGGTAATCCCAGATATTTTTTTCCTCGCTGTCAGTTATGAGAGAGGCACATATTTTATACGAAGTCCTGGGAATCCTTTAGGAATCTATGGCATCTAGACAACAAAGAAAGGATTTTTTTTTAATCTTGGTCAGTCAACAATGGAAGCTGGAAGACTATTCCTGCAGCATTCTGCAGAAAAAGGAATATTTTTTTATAACACTACATAGGGTCTTGCCAATTGAAAAACTGTTTTATATGATAAAATTTTATATGAGGGACAAATGAAGGTAAAAATTCAATGAAGGAGGGTTATATATAATCATACCAAGTTGAAAGTGGGGTAGGAAAATGAAATCGGTCAAACTTAACAATATTTTTCCATTCCAGACAATTTATGTTGTAATCAAATGTAGTGGAATTTGATTGGTTCTGGTATAACGGCACCCATATAATATATATATATACACACACACACACATATAATATATATATATATATATATATATATATATATATATATATATATATATATATATATATATATATATATATATATATATATATATATACGTACGTGCATGTGTGTGTATAGGAGAAAATTTCTATTCGCATATCCCTTATATACACACGAATCTGACGAGCACTGCATAAATACAATGTTCCTATAAGGTGAAAAATGAGGCAGATTCATCTGTATCCTTTTAAAATAACAAACAGGGAATGTAATAGTCGTACTGAAGGATAAAAGCTATTCCAGGCGCACAAGTTTAGTCGAAATAAAAAGCAATTCAGAAGGGAACGAAACAGTGTTAATTGACCATTTGATGATGCCTATGTGTCATGGCTCTTCCCCCAGCCAGGTCAGTGACCTATTGGACATCATTTTCTTGCTTGCAGGAATCCTGAAAAAGACTCTGATCATGGATTGCACGATAGTGGTTTTTTTTTGGTGGGGTGGCCCTGGAATGGGCCTTCAGTCTGTCGGTTTAAAGGGATGGAACTTTCAGTAGAGCTTTACAAGGAATAAAACAAGTTAGATTATGGAAAGTGTAAAAAGATAAATAAATAGTTTAGGAAGAATATCGAGGATAGCTTACGAAAGTATGATAAAAGGTAAACATTATAAAAGAAAATGTATATAACGAGGGAGAAAAAAAAATGTTCAAAATTACGTGAAAAATGGAATGACATTCTCTCTCTCTCTCTCTCTCTCTCTCTCTCTCTCTCTCTCTCTCTCTCTCTCCTTTTTTTAAACACGTGTTGAGTGAAGTGGACCTGAATCCTAATCCATTCCGCAACGATTCCCGAGGAACTCCACATAAGCCACTTCTCAGAGGCAGCGGAAATTTGTCTTAAGAATCTGGCTTATGTGCTGGCGCGCATGCAAATAGAAATTCTGGTGCAGTGTATCCCTCCTCCTCCTCCTCCTCCTCCTCCTCCTCCTCCCCAGCAGTCGTGGGAGTTACGGTGAACGAAATCTAATACACCGCAGTAGGTTCCCCGGTGGAAGTTGGTCAGAATATTCAAGTCTGATGAGAAACAGGTGGATGTTATATGTTAAATTTAACTTTTAATATTCCTTTAGCATAGGTATTTGCATCGATACAGTATTGCAGAAAATAGTCGATAACTTTTCTGTAAAGTATATGATTGAATAAGAAGCCTGAAAAAGAAAGCTACGGTCTATATTAATTCAATATTTGGTATTTAAGTTTTCCTTAATAAGGTTAGGAAGCTTTTCGCTAAAGGAGCTGATTATTTGTTACAAGTTCTCTACTCATTTTGACACCGAAAACGATCAAGTAGGACTAGGGATGTGCCCAAGTATCGGTATTGGTATCGGTATCGGTGGTATCGAATAGCTTTTGAGGTATCGGTATCGGTGAATTTCTGGCTAATACCAGCCGATATTTTTGTCTTTAGAATAGGAATTTAAAACCATTTTAGGCTTTCTAAAATGTATATATTTACAAAGCCCACCAAACAAACTATATATAGGCATACCATTGTATATAGCTTCGTTGTTTATCTTTTAATACTATACAGTGTATTTAACAATTTATTATTGTAATTCTAATTTTAATTAACTAGTCTCTATCTCTACCAGCAAGGATTTTAGTAACAATATATATTCTCCTAAATAACAGTAATATGGAGGTAACAGTTATCGGTATCGGTATCGGCATTAAAAGTTGTTATCGGTGCATTTAGCAATCTTTGCGGATGATATAATTGGTCAATTTTCCGCTGGCTAGTACAGTTGGTAACATGCTGGTCTCGTAATCTTGCTGGAAGGCGGCGTTCGCCTCCCGTCGGGGGCGAATAAGTGAGGCTGTCTAACAGTGGTTACCTCCATGAGTGACGTCATGGTGGGGAGTTGGGGTTACCTGGCTGACGTCCGCCCGAGGAGCAATAGGTTTGGGAGGAAGACTGAAACTGACGACTTTGACTTTGAAATTTTGTTCTGTCAAGGGAGAATTATTGTGGCTTTGAAGAAAAAATTGACCTTGATGGAATCCGGCTGCGATTGCACGTTCCCTCAGTATAGAAATGTGGTCGAGTTTTAGGTTGTAAACGGAAAAATGCGAGTTATTACAGTAAAGTACATGATGAAGGTGATGCTATATGAATAGACCTTGAACTGAATATGATTAAGACTTTTTTTTTTAGATAAACCTGTGAAAACTTGAATGGAATGAATTAGTAAAGTATTTAGAAAACGAAAACTTATTTGTTCAGGTTTTGACATTTCCGTCAATACCCAATGTTTCATGATTAATTTCATACAGAGAGAGAGAGAGAGAGAATTATCTATGGGGCAAATGGCCCATAGATCAAATTTTTTTTTAAATTCTCTTTTGAAAGCCGCGTCCCGGACGGGAACTGCCTGGCGGGCGCCTTCGGCCCACGTCCCGTCCCGGACGCCTGGCGGGGCCGCTTCGCCCGCCGCCATCTCAGGGCCGCCCGTCCCGGGACGCCTGGCGGTCCACGCCCAGCCCATCCGGGACGCCTGGCGGGTCTCGCCCGGCGCCCGTCCTGGGACGCCTGGCGGGCCACGCCCGCCCGTCCTGGGACGCCTGGCGGGCCACGCCCGCCGTCCCGGGACGCCTGGCGGGCCTCGCCCGACCGCCGTCCCGGGACGCCTGGCGGGCCTCGCCCGCCCGTCCAGGGACGCCTGGCGGGCCTCGCCCGCCCGTCCAGGGACGCCTGGCGGGCCTCGCCCGCCCCCGTCCAGGGACGCCTGGCGGGCCTCGCCCGCCCGTCCAGGGACGCCTGGCGGGCCTCGCCCGCCCGTCCCGGGGCCCGCCCGTCCCGGGACGCCTGGCGGGCCTCGCCCGCCCGCCCGTCCCGGGACGCCTGGCGGGCCCTCGCCCGCCCGTCCCGGGACGCCTGGCGGTCCACGCCCGCCTGTCCCGGGACCCCTGGCGGGCCTCGCCCACCCGTCCCGGGACGGACCTGGCGGGCCTCGCCCGCCCGTTCCTGGGACGCCTGCGGGCCCACGCCCGCCCGTCCCGGGACGCCTGGCGGGCCACGCCCCCCCCCCCCCTCCCTCCCGGGACGCCTGGCGGGCCTCGCCCACCGCCCGTCCCGGGACGCCTGGCGGGCCTCGCCCGCGTCCCGAAACGCCTGGCGGGCCCCGCGCCCGCCCGCGTCGGGATGCCTGGCGGGCCCCCGCCCGCCCGTCCCGGGACGCCTGGCGGGCCCTGCCCGCCCGTCCCGGGACGCCTGGCGGGCCTCGCCGCCAGTCCCGGGACGCCTGCGGGCCACGCCCGCCGTCCCGGGACGCCTGGCGGGCCTCGCCCGTCCGTTCCTGGGACGCCTGGCGGGCCACGCGCCCGTCCCGGGACGCCTGGCGGCCTCGACCACCCATCCCGGGACGCCTTGCGGGCCTCGCCCGCCCGTGCCGGGACGCCTGGCGAGCCTCGCACGACCGTGCCTGGACGCCTGGCGGGCCACGCCCGCCCCCGTCCCGGGACGACTGGCGGGTCCACGCCCGCCCGTCCTGGGACGCCTGGCGGGGCCTCGCCCGCCAGTCCCGGGACGCCTGGCGGGCCTCGCCCGCCAGTACCGGGACGCCTGGCAGGCCTCGCCCGCCCGCGCGTCCGGGACTCCTGGCGCCTCGCCCGCCCGCGTCGGGACGCCTGGCGGGCCATCGCCGCCAGTCCCGGGACGCCTGGCGGGCCCACGCCCGCCTGTCCCGGGACGCCTGGCGGGCCTCGCCCACCGCCCGATCCTGGCCCGGGACGCCTGGCGGGCCACGCCCGCCCGTCCCGGGACGCCTGGCGGGCCTCGCGCCCGTCCCGGGCCCGTCCCGGGACGCCTGGCGGGCCACGCCCGCCCGTCCCGGGACGCCGGCGGGCCTCGCCCGCCAGTCCCGGGACGCGTAGCGGGCCACCCCCGCCCGTCCCGGGACGCCTGGCCAGCCTCGACCGCCTGTCCCGGGACGCCTGGCCGGCCTCGCCCGCCCGTCCGGGTCCCGGGACGCCTGGTCGGGCTCTCGCCCGCCCGTCCCGGGACGCCTGGCCGGCCACGCCCGCCCGTCCCTGGACGCCTGGCCCGGCCTCGCCCGCCCGTCCCGACGCCTGGCTGGCCTCGCCCCCCGCCCGTCCCAGGACGCCTGGCGGCCACGCGCCGCCCGTCCCGGGACGCCGGCGGCCTCGCCCGCCAGTCCCGGGACGCGTAGCGGGCCACGCCCGCCCGTCCCGGGACGCCCTGGCGGGCCACGGCCCGCCCGTTCCCGGGACGCCTGGCGGGCCACGCCCGCCCGTCCGGGCCCACGCCTCGGGCGGGCCACCCGCCCGCCCGTCCCGGGACGCCTGGCGGGCCTCGCCCGCCCACCCGTCCCGGGACGCCTGGCGGGCCTCGCCCGCCCGCCCTCCCGGGACGCCTTGCGGGCCAGGAAAACGCCCGCCCGTCCCGGGACGCCTGGCGGGCCACGTCCCGCCCGAACCGTTCCCGGGACGCCTGGCGGGCCACGCCCGCCCGTCCCGTCGACCTGGCGGGCCTCGCCCGCGCCGTCCCGGGACGCCTGGGCAGGCCATCGCCTGGCGGGCCACGCCACCCGCCCGTCCGGGCGGGACCGCCTGCGGGCCTCGCTGCCCGTCCCGACGCCTGCAGGCCTCGCCCGCCCGTCCCGGGACGCCTGGCGGGCCTCGCCCGCCGTCCCTGCATAGAGGAAACACCGTTTGCTTAGCCTTAGAACCAGAATATGCCACTGAA
>NC_087209.1:18249348-18260840 GCF_015104395.2 Macrobrachium nipponense | reverse complement strand
GACTCGATTCTATCGCTTATCAAACGTGTTTGACAGATTTAGGAAGCAAACGGATCTCGCAAGTTCCACTAATCTCAAAGTGTTGACATAAAGGGGAAGCAATCACAGTTTCGATCGGACAAAGAAATTCTCTCTCTTTTTACATGCTACGTTATAATATATATTCTTTTATAATATGTAATGCGAAATCTGAAACCCATTTAAAAAACATCCTATTCTAAGCTATCTAGGAATCTGAAAAATGTTACACAATCTACATAAAATTTCAAAGAGGGGAAACATGCATTTTGACAGTAGCAATATATAACATACCTCCACCCCGAGAAGATTTTTTATCACGGTGTTGAATCCAACGATTCGCAACGAGATAAATAATCAGTAACTACATTGTTTTTTGCCACTAATGTGCTGCATTCTTATGTTATACTGTTGCAAGCACAAAGACCACCTGGTCAGTCTTTGATTATGGTTTTTCATTCTCTTGATAAATGATAGTGGATTGTGATCAGACAATACTAAAATTTCTTCATTCCTAGGTCTATTCACATACACTTCAATTTTTTTTTTTTCAATGCGGTGATTAAGGCTAAAGTTTCCTTCTCGATTGTCGAGTATACTTTCTGATGTTTTTTCAGTTTTGTAGACATGAAGCACACAGGATGGTAGATATTATTTTCATCTTCTTGAAGTAGAATAGCTCCAACACCACAGTCCGACGCATCAACTTGTATCACAAATTTCTTGGTCGAAGTCTGGAGCTTGAAGTACTGTCTTGAAGTTAAAATGGCTTTTACCTTCTCAAAGGATTCTTGACACTCTGGAGTCCAATAAAATTAGGTTTGGGACTAGTCAAGTCTGTCAAGGGTGCTACTAACGGCTGAGAAATTTCAGGGCAGAAAAACGATGATAAAATCCAGCCATCCCCAAAATCTCTGTAGCTGTTTCCTGGTAGTAGGTGGGTAGCCTTACGGATACCTTCTACATTAGCATTTACTGGAGCAAGAAGGCCTTTCCCAACTTCAAACCCAAGAAACTGCACAGTTGCCTTGCCAAACTCACTATTCTCTAAGTTGACTGTTAATCCTGCTTCTTGAAGTTTCTTGAAAACTTTCCTCAGAATCCTCAGATGTTCTTCCCACGTTGTAGAGTAAATCACGATGTTATCCAGGTATACACCTACTCCTTCTATTGATCCTAGCAGTTGATCCATCACTCGTTGAAATGTTGCGGGTACATTCATCAGACCAAATGGCAGAACAGTATACTGATATAGTCCAAATGGATTAATAAAAGCTGACAGCAACTTGGCATTCTCATCTGAGGGAATTTGATAATATCCTTTCAAGAAGTCTATCTTGGAAACAAACTTGGCTTGCCCAATATTATCAAGTAACTGATCTATAAGAGGCAAAGGATAATTATCAGCCACACTGATAGAATTCAGCTTCCTATAATCAGTACACATCCTAAATGAACCATCTGTTTCTTCACTAACACACATGGAGAACTGAAGTGACTTGAACTGGGTTCTGCTAATCCATGTTGCAGCAAATACTCAACTTCCTTCTTCAAAACATCTCGATGGTACAGTGATAAGCAATAGGCTCTTTGCTTGAAGGTTTTCCATCTTCTTGAATCTTGATTTCATGCTTGGTCAGATCAGTACGTCTAGGCACATCTGAAAAAATTTCTGGAAAACTTCTAATTACTTCACTTAAGTCTTCACCTTGTTCAACACTCAGATGTTTTCAGTTTATCCTCCAAATTTTCCAAAATTGAAGAATTATTCATCTTGCTTGCAGCTCCCACTTCGTAGCCATCATCGTCTTCTGTAGATAAAGTTGTCTGGGTTACTGACGCAGTTTCAGTTTTAGTTTCTGAGAAATAAGGTTTCAAGAGGTTCACATGTATCTTCCTTTGTTTTCTTCTTCTTTCTGGTGTTTCAATCACATAAGTTCTATCACTTAACTTCTGAATTATCTTGTAAGGACCTTGAAATTTATTAGTGAGGGGAAATCTCTTGACAGATAAGAACACTAACACTTGTTGACCAACACTAAAACTTCTTAGCTTAGCCTTAGCATAAACAAATCTCCTTTTCATTTTCTCTTGACTCATTTTCAAGTTTTCTAAAGAGAATTTTCTAATATCTTTCAACCTTTTCCTTAAGTTCTTCACATACTCTCCTTGGTTTTCCTCTTGATTTTCTTCCCAATTTTCTGCAAGAATCTTCAACGGTCCTCTAACTTCTCTTCCAAAAATCATCTCATTAGGTGAACATACCATACTTTCTTGGTAAGCATTCCTAACTTCAAACAACATTAATGGTAAACCACATTCCATTCCCTTCCTGACTCAGAACAATACTTTTGTCAGCATACTTTTCAATGTCTGGTGGAACCTCTCCAAGGCACCTTGAGTTTCTGGATGATAGGCAGTGGATAACTGTTGTTTTCACTCCTAACAAATTCATTACATCCTGGAATAACTTTGAAGTAAGTTTGTTCCTCTGTCACTTTGTACTATTTCTGGTATACCAAACTTTGAGAAAAACTCCACAAGGTTTTCAGCAACTATCTTGGCAGATATGTTTCTCACAGGGATTGCCTCTGGATATCTTGTTACAGGACACATTAATGTTAACAAATACTAATTTCCTTTCTTTGTCTTCGGCAGTGGTCCAACCATATCTATAATCACTTTGCTAAAGGGTTCTCCTCTAACTTCTATAGGTTGTAGGGGGCTTTCTTGATGGTTTCATTCGGTTTTCCACTATCTGGCAGGAATGACACTCACGACAAAACCTGCTAACATCTTTGTGAAGTCCAGGCCAGAAAAAATATTTCATGATGATCTCCAGTCTTCCTGATTCCCATATGTCCAGGCTCATGAGCTACTGCACCACTTGCTTTCTCAATGGATATGGAATCAAAATTTGATGATATTTGCCCCATACAGCATCTCCTGGTATATCTGTAGGTCTATACTTCCTCATCAGCAAACCTTCCTTCAGATAATAACAGATAGGAGTTTGTTGCATCTCTTCTCGATCAACAACTCTGAAGAACAAATCAGTTAACGATGCATCCTTCTTCTGCAAGTCCATCAGTTTCTCTCTTGTCACTTGACCAACTTCAAGGGTTGAATTCTCAATATCTGCTAACTCAGCTACTGTAGTTTCACTACTGTCTTCAGGAACACTTTGACTACTCGGAGTCTCTTCAGGGAACATCAGGTTCTTCTTCTTTGTCGTCGTCGTCTTCTTCATCTTCTTGGGAAATCTCTTCTTGGTCAGCACTATGGGAAACTTCACTTCCCTGGAACAATTCTTCTAAGCACAAAGATCCTTCACTTGATCCTTCTTGGGTGTGTAAATCCTCAGTTTCTTCACTTGCAGTCGTAGTCCTCTTCATACTTCTGGTAGTTACACAACTAGGAAACAGGTGGGGGTTATTCTTCTCCAACTCTACTGTAGGACTAATCCTCAATGGTTTGTCTGTCACTACAGGACAAGGAATAAATGGCACACCACCAACTTCATTTCCCAACAGAACATGTACACCTTCCACAGCCAGTGAGTCCATTACAGCAAAATCAACATTCCCTTCCGTCACCAAATCACGACAGGTGTAAGTGGCATATAGGAGTTACTTCCTCTCCTCCTATACCCTTCAAAATAGCTGAATCTCCTGTGAGACTCTTTTCCAACTGAGGGTGAGAACCACGTACTACCACACTATGGTTACTCCCTGTATCACGTAATATCTTGACTGGTACCTGCATACTTCCTTCTTGAGTTGACAGCATACCCTCATAGATATATGGCTTAAAAGCCTCCACACTGCTAAGCCACTCACTGCTTGAGGTAACATTTCCACTGGTTGCTAAACATTCAGCTTGTTTAGTCTCATTCTTCTCTGGAGTCTGATTCTTTCCCTCACTGCCACTTCGTAGTTTGTTTCACCTGGTCACCTTTTACAACTTGACCAACTGGTTTTGACTGCTGTTGATTCCGGTAACACTCTTGACTGTAGTGGCCTACTCTTCCACACTTGAAACTGACATTAGGTTTCTGTAACTGTCTTGAAAAACTGGATGAAGATTTCACATTAGTTTGCTGAGGTGTATTACCTTGTGTACTCTTGGTATTATCAACTTGAAGGTTTGCCATTAAATTTGTTCCTGTTTATTTGGATAAGACTTAAAAACCTGGGCGTTGTTGACTCTGGTACTTGACATTGTAATTACGTTTACTACTGATTATATTGTAATCTTCACTTAGTGTAGGAGCTTTGTCAAGTTTCTTCACTTCTCTCTCTCTTAAATAGGCTCTTATATGTTCAGGAATTTCCTTAAGATACTGTTCAAGAACAAGTAACTCTTCTAACTCATCAACAGTTTTTACTTTAGCAGCTTCTACCAACGTTTGAAACACCTTCTCACTTTGTAATCTTAATCTAAGAATATTCCCTTCTCATCTTTTCTTAAATTTCTGAATCTCTCATTGTAGTACTCTGGGGTCATCTGGTAAACTTGTAGCACACTGTGTTTAAGTACCTTGTAGTCTTTACACTGATCACTGTTAAGGCTTGATAAGCACTTCTCCCTTTACCAATTAAGACACTTTGTAGCAAAACTGACCATTTATCCGCTGGCCATCCCATACCTGAAGCCACTTTCTCAAAGGGATCAAAAAACTCATCTGGAGCTTCTTCATTAAACTTAGGGATTAACTTCTGTTACATCAAATACAGGGTCTTGATTACCTTGGTTAGGGTTAGACGGTGTTACAGGTATGTGGATCTAGCTTTATTAATTCCATTTCCCTTTCATGTCTTGCAATTTCTCTTTCCTCTTCTGCTGCTTTTTCTTCTTCTCTTTCTCTTCTTTCTTGTTTTTCCCTGTCTATTCTTTCTCTTTCAGCTTGCATTCTCTCGCTTTCAGCAAGCATTTTTTAGCTTAATCAAATTCTCTTCTGCTTCAATGCGTCTAAGCTCTAACTCTGCATCAACTTTTCTCTTTCTTTTCTGCTTGCTTATTTATGAGATCAGCACGTGCTACATTCAACAACTTTTGAGCCAATTCTAACTCATCTTCATCGATTATTCTACCAGAGTTTATCAATGATTCCATAGCAATACATCGTATTTGTGCCTTTACCATACTAGTAGACACATAACCACCACATGCCACTGCTAAAGCGCTCCACTGTGCCTTAGTCAGAGTGGTTTAAGATAAAACTTGGATGGAAGGGGCTGCTAAAAATTCCTGAACCTTGAACTGAGCCATTTTCCTCTAAGTTATCAACTTACAATTCAATAAAATAAATGCAAAACAAAAACTATATGGTCACTCTCCTAACAAAATATATCCCTAACACCACCAGTATATTCTAGAGTGATAATGAAATCTGCTTTCCCGGGTCTCTGGGCACCATTAAACAATGTTACGAAGTGCCAAGTATTAGGTTACCATTCATCAATTATTTACCTCACCAAAAGCCAGACACCTGAACCCTCATAACACGTATTAAACGACTGAATACTCTAAGGCAACAGTGATCCCTTAACACTTACCAGTATTGCAGAAAGTTACACTAAGTTCATCAAAACAGGTGTGAGGTAATCTTGTAAGCAATTAAATTAATCAAAGGGCATCACTCCATCAACAACTTTAAAAAGTCTAATTATTTCCCTGATCTGAGAAGTCTAAGTACTTCCCTGGTTCTAAGTCACTTCAAGTAAATTGAAGGAAAGCAAATCAATTACCACTCTATGTTTCTACCTATCATCAATAATCAATCTAATCATATATACTGGTATAAAAATAAAAACACTTCTAAAAATTTTAAATACAAAAAATTTATTATCAAATTCAAAATTTTATGAGTGAAATTCACAATATCATGGAAAATTACTGTTACTTGAAAACAAAGTAAAGTTTAATTAATTTTTGAATCAAATTAAGTTAAATTAAATCAAAATTAATTTATCACAAAATTCGAAGAAAATTAATTCAATTGAAATTCAAAAGTGCTAGGCAATAATTGAAAATTTGAAGTTAATTCACAAGTGTTAAACAACAACAAAAACTTGAAAAGAATTCTGAGTAAATGCAAATTAATTCACAAATGTTAAATTTAATCAAATATGTAATGATTAAGCAATGAAAATAACTAGTCAATTAAATTGTGAATGCAAATGAAAATATAAAATAAAAAGGCACACTTCAATAAGAAATGAACAAGTGCAAAACAATGGAACAACAAACACAAAAATACTCAATGTGTAAAAGTGTAAATCTTTTTCACTCAAAACATTGTAACCATCAGTTTTTACCAAACCTTCACAACCATCTGTTAATAGTTAACCAAACCATCATAACCATTAAATATTAGTTATTAGTTAAACACTGTTCCCATTAACTTTTAGTTATTAGTTAATCACTGTTCCTAACAATTATTAGTTATTACCTAACCGTTATTAGTTGCCACTAATAAAATATAACGCACTTTACCTTTTGGTATCCAAACTTCTTTCTTTCGCTGCAGTCTTGTCTTACACACTTTCACAAAAACCAGGCGCCGTTATGAAATAATGTTTGTTCAGATTCCACAATTAATACTAAATAAACTCAAAGAAATATCAAATATGAAATTCTATGTTACGATTGACCATTTACATTACGCTAATATAATCTCAAGGATGTCGCGAGAGAGAGAGAGAGAGAGAGAGAGAGAGAGAGAGAGAGAGAGAGAGAGAGAGAGATATGTTAATGCCTCGAGGTTCTAAGATAATAATGAAATCTCTTCCTTTACGGAAACTGGACAGGGCAGATGACACAAACGTACTCGACTGAAACGGAGGTTGAGCGATAATTAAGATTGAATGTTTTGATAACAACGCAAGACTCGATTCTATCACATATCAAAAGTGTTGACAGATTTAGGAAAGCAAAACGGATCTCGCAGTTCCTCTACTCAAAGTGTTGACATAAAAGGGGAAACAATCACAGTTTGGCGAACGACAAAGAAAATCTCTCTCTTTTACATTCTACGTTATATATATATTCTTTTATAATATGTAATGCAAAATCTGAACACGCATTTAAAAAACATCCTATTCTAAGCTATCTAGGAATCTGAAAAAATGTTACACAATCTACATAACATTTCAAAGAGGGAAACATGCATTTTGACAGAGCAATATATAATAATATAATATATATATATATATATATATATATATATTATATATATATATATATATATATATATATATATATATATATATATATATATATATAGCTTTGTCTTAAAGCTCTAGTTTTCTCCACACGTTTTCATCGATCTCACTCTTAGGCTGTCTGTCACCGTTTACGTGTCAGTCTGTTTTCCTTATCCCTCAAAGGAGAATTAAAATGGCACTATCTGGCTACATTGGTAATTATCACAAAATACCGAAATGTAATGGAAAGGAATAAGCTTCAACCGTATGTTTTTTACGAAAAGAATTTCTTAATACAGCATTAATATAGTATAACGTTAAATATAATAGTAAACTTTTTCGTTACTTGTTGCAAACTTTGTAAATGACAGGAGGAAATGTCACATGGTTGAAACATTGTTTTTAGGTGTATACCTTATTACGTTCATCACCTAAAACGTCCAGATGAACACATCTTATTTTTAGGCACGGAAACTAGATTAGTCGTTAAAGGGCTATTTATTTACATTTTAGGGGGACGGGGAAGAGTGTTGGGCCTAAACTTCGAGATATGATCTCTTTAGGGAGCAGAGAAGGCAGGTTCACAAGAAGTGATTTAAGTTTAAACATTGTATTATGACAGGTTAATTCTGTCCCTGTCATAACTATTAAGTTTCTCAATTTAACTAAATGAGAGGAAATTAGTATCATAGTAATTCTGAGAGAGAGAGAGAGAGGAGCAGGATCAGCCTAAGGGGATCTGTAAGCATGGGAGGGATATGAAGGGAATAAGAGGTCTGATGTGGACCTTTGTTCTAAAATAAACTAAACAGCGTGGCTGTTCCCAACAATATTACTTCATTTTCGCTTGCAGTGTATTTTTGCTACTGATTGTCTTCTGTTTGGCGTAATTTTGCTTTGATTTCTTTATTTTTGCTGCTAAACAACGTACAGGCTTCATTCAAATACTGTTGTCCTTGGCTTCGACGCGCTTTGGATATACCGTATATGCTTCATATTTTTTACATAACTAATGTTAACGTTAATGCCTTAACATTGGTATGATTATGGTTGCCGGTCCACAATAGTGTAGTATGTGAGTACACATGGTCTTTAATGATTTCAAAATCTTTCGAACCTTGTAGTACTAGGTTCGAACTTTTTAATATCTATTATAGACCATATACTCACATGCTACATTATTGTGGACCTGCGACCATTGTCATCACTTTCGACACGGAAACGTGCCCACATTGTATGATTCACTCAACAGCCAATTTGATTGCAAACTACGATCACCTTTTAGTTAAATAAGTACGTACGTCACTTCTGAATAACCGCAAATAGCTTGACAGTACGCTCGAATTTGACCACTCTCAGAATTAATCTTAACCCCGAGGTTAATCCTGATAATGTACCTTTTTGGATTAGGATTAAATACCTCCTTTGGCGAGATGGGAGACTTGCCAACGCCGCTAAATGTAGGAAAGTCTCAACTTTTCGTAGCTAGAGTATAATAGCTATAGGTGGATGACTGGTTCCTTCCTCCAATATCCAAGGGAAGGCCAAATGCCCTAACATGATAATGTTCTCAGCTCCTCCAGCCGTGTCCGTTTCTCTAAGCCTAAGCCACCGGATTAGGGAAACGAAATGGAGGCCTATTCCGAGAGTCTGTTGACCATGGATGATGTTATAGTAGGCCCTTTCGGCAATAAACGGCGGTTAAGCCTACATGCAGAGACATGTTGGTCGCATGGGCTGTACGAAATGGCCTGTGTCCAAGAGACGGGGTTATTTCAGCCCGTTGTAAATAGGCCTATATCTAATAGTTTCTTAGATAGTGCTTAGACCTATATCAAATAAATTCTGATATGCTTAGGCCTATATCTAATAATTTCTGAGATAGTGCTTAGGCCTATATCAAATGATTTTTGAGACAATGCTTAGACTTATATAAAATCATTTCTGAGATCATGCTTAGGCATATATATTAAATAATTTCTAAGATAATGCTTAGGACTATTATAAAATAATTTCTGAGATGATGCTTAGGCTTATAACAAATAATTTCTTAGATAATGCTTAGGCCTCTATCAAATAAATTTGTTGACATAATGCTTAGGCCTATATCAAATGAATTTCTGAGATAAAGCTTAGGCCTAGATCTAAATAGTCTTCGATCCTGTTGGCTTGGACTGTATCTCATTTACTCTGGATGTGATTTAATGGTCGTAATAGTCCAGGAAATGACTTTTGTTTCTTTCGACATTTCTTCATGTTTGTTATGGTCTTAATTGTCTTCCATTTTTCTAAGTATTTGCATAATTAATGGGAATTCTTGATTGTTATCGTCTTTATGGTTGTTATTCTTATAACTGTCACTACAGTGCTCATGATAGTATGTCTTAGAAAGAGGGTATTTTTGTTGTTTTGAGAAAAAATTATCTAACTCTAGTTCCATTTCTTTTCTTATCTAATCAATATATCAATATATATATATATATATATATATATATATATATATATATATATATATATATAATAAATAAATAAAATAGATGGTGGTGCAATATCAGTATTGGCTTCCCGGTGATTCACGCTGCAGTTCAGAACAACGTGTTTTGGTACCTACCAGTGATTCCCAATCCCAACGGGATAATAATCTCTGCTTTACTGATCGATAGATATCTCACGAATAAAGTCGCTGAATACAACGATAAATTCCACCTTGGCAAATTTTTATAATGATTGTTGTCAGTTTCCTAATGTATTCGCGTAGCCTTTAGTCCACTTGGCAATTACTTAAGAAATCACTGGCCACTAAAGAATATAAATTTGCCCTTATGTTTATTTTAACTCTTAATATATATTAATATATACAAATAAATAAACATATATGTGTACATAGTGTGAATATATATTATATATATATATATATATATATATATATATATATATATATATATTATATATATAGATACATATATATATATATATATATATATATTATATATATATAGATATATATATCATATATATATATCCATATATTATCTATATATAATTATATATATCTATATATATATATATATATAGATATATATATATATATATATATAATATATATAATGTCTGGTGATAGAAGGTCACTCTCGACGTGGTTCGGAAGTCACGTAAAGCCGTTGGTCCCGTTGCTGAATAACCAACCACTGGTTTATGCAACGTAAAAACACCATACAAACATAAAGTGCATCAGCATTGTTCTTCAGTGGGTTAGATATTTATGCCATCGGTGTGTTCAGGAAACGAATTTCGTGTATTCTATGTATCTTAATGTATTTTAATTGCTGTAGTGAAGAGATGCAACGGATATGAATGTCCACAAGAAGAGTAATGTGTTCATCAACTGCAATTTCTAACCGGTGAATATTAACTGTTAAAAATGACAGGTTAAGTGACTCGGGAAACACAAACGAATGTACTATTTCTTGTTTACTGTGTTTTCCTTGCCAGTCTTCATAAACAAAGTGAGTATACTTCCTAACAACCTCTTTAACTTATAGCAAATAATTGACACGAAACCAGTCGATCAATAAACTTCCCTTTTCATCATTCACGTTGGAAATGGGATCCGTTCTGCATACCATTATTTACTGTATGGAAAGTAATTCAATTTTGTTGTTACATTAGCTCCAAATAAACAATAGTTGTCAACAACTATTGTTTAGTTGGAGCAGTGTAACTTAATTTGTTATCTATGCAAACTTACATTTTACGTCTGTTCCTCACGTAAATGCTTAACGACCCAATGAAGCATCATTTTCCATTCTCTTGATTACTATACGTGATTCGTCTTTTTTTTTTTTTTTTTTTTTTTTTGCAGTGCGCTGGAACGGACATCAATCAGTTCGCGATTTTATTTTGTTCCAAAAGACACTATAACCTTTATACCGCGCAGTGAGGCTCATTGCCACGGGTAAATATTGTTGTTCATCCGCAGTAATGACCTTGCTAGTGGAAAGGGGATTAGTCTTGTTAGTTTGGATTACTTTATTTCCATTGGTCTTTTCATCCAAGGCTAAAATTAGAGATTGTGATGGATGCCGTTTCTGTTTAGCCAAAAGTATTTGCTCTGTGTATTTGTTGCGTTGCTGTTGGTAGAATCGAAAACATGGACATTTTCATTGTTAATTTAGACGTCGTTTTAGTTTATTAAGCTGGCCTTATGCCAGCATGGGCTTTTGCTCATAGAGCAGCCTGTAAGTTAATTTAGTCGTTGCCTCTTTC
>NC_087209.1:18226848-18239348 GCF_015104395.2 Macrobrachium nipponense | reverse complement strand
AACTGCGTTGAGGTTTCCCTCCTGTTACACCCATCAACCCTTTTACTGTCAGTTTATGTTTCATCGCTGAATGGCCTCATAGGTCCCAGTGCTTGGCCTTTGGCCTAAATTCCATGTTCAATTCATTAGGCTCTGCTTTGAGTGCATGGTTAACAATGAACATGGGGCCGAAGAGAATTAAAAGCGTCAAAAGCAAGTGGTATTATGAGCAGAAGTAGAAGTTGTAGAAGATTATGCTGAGCCATATCTCCATGTCAGTGATTTGTTATGTTGGTCATGTTAGACGGAATTCCCAACATGTTGAATAGAAGTGTTCGATGACAAATTGCTTAAAAGCTTTATTATGACCTCTGCTATAAATCTTTTATAATACTACTATAGTTGATTCACATCACCCGTACATCTGATGTCTAGGCCAGTCCCTTACGACGCTCCTGATTGGCTGTTGATAGGCCAGTCACAAGAAACTCTGTCTCTCTCGAGAGTTCACATAGGCAGGATGTATGTTCCACCTCTCCTTAGGGATGCTTTTGAAAGACGTATCCCTCAGGAGAGATGGAACATACGTCCTGCCTATGTGAACTCTCTCGAGAGACTGAGAGTTTCCAGCCTTGTGATTGGCTTATCAACAGCCAATCAGGAGCGTCGTAAGGGACTGGCCTAGACATCAGATGCAATGCTAATGTGAATCTACTATAGTATTACTTCTAGTTTTATCACAACTAATGCCACCCATCTTCAAACAACCTATTTGTAAACAAGTCAAAACAAAGTTTTTGTGTAGTCACTTTTTGTAATTATAGTCAGATTGACAAGGAGGACCGTGCAAGTCATCGAAAGCTTTCTGCTTTTTATATAATTTAAAAATATCAAAATCAAGACATGCTACTGTGGATTTACTTTCCCATACTATTGGAAATATTAAATTATCAGAATACTTTCTTGTCTGAGACTTAATATCAGAATTTTTGTTAATATTTTTTTTCGCATTTTCTTCGTTCCAGAACATGATTTTTTCGTCGTCATGGTTCTCATGGGCCCTTCCGCATGTACTACAACGTCGTCATGGGAGTATTCGTCCATCATGAAAAGGTAAAGTGACTTTGATTTCAGAGTTGTATTAGTGCAATTGATTATTGATGTCCTGATGCAAACGTTAGACACATAAACAATCCTGCATTACACCGCGTAATGGGGTAGTGCCGTCAGTGCACCTCATGTGGTGCACTGTAGACATTACTTAAGGTTCTTTGCAGCATCCCTTCGGTTTAGCTGCAACCCCTTTCATTCCTTTTATTGTACCTCCATTCACATTCTCTTTTCTTTCATCTTACTTTCCATCCTCTCCTAGCAGTTGTTTAATAGTGCAACTGCGAGGTTTTCCTCCTGTTACACCTTACAGACCTTTCTGCTCAATTTACCTTTCAGCGTTGAATGACCTTATATGTCCCGGCGCTTGGCCTCTGGCCACACTTCTATAATCCATTCCAGCATGCATTATGTGTGTGTGTGTGTGTGTGTGTATGTGTGTGGATGTGTCTGTACTTCCATACATAATTGCATCCATTCAACCATAAGAAGGTGATATGGCATACAGCATTTTCTTAGATTTGGTTTTTAATATTGACCTGATTTTCAGCTTATTTTTTTTTTATTTGAAAGACGTGAATCATTAGTTTTATGGATTCTGAATACTTATAAGTCAAACGAGGTTAACTTTAAACTAATGAGGTTTTACATACATAATCTCTTTTATCTCGGCATTAATGACATTTAAGATTTTTAGACTTTCTCTTCGTAATGCAAAGATATATCCGCATCTTTATACGATAGAATCTTCCATGCAGCAACCACGAGGTTTTACCTTCACTCTCCCTGTGAATAAGAGAATATTCCATTATAGTTACTCAAGTCCCAGGAATTCCATGGAACATCCTGAAAGAGGGGGAATTCATTCTGAAGAATAAGTTTGGTTTATAAATGAGTGTATTCTTTATTAACTCTGTTATTTCACATTGATAAGGTGTATTCGCTTTTTGTGAATTAAAAGCAAAAAAAGTAAAACTCGATTTTCCACTGTTATAAACTAGTATATAGCATAATGTATTTGCAATATTTATCAAGTAAAGCTGTTGTTTTCCTACATTTGTTAATATAATAAACATGATTTGCTTACATGATTTACCAAGAATAACAAATATTACGGCCAGAGATAATGACGCCCCAAACTCAAAAGTTCCTCGTTACTAGGGTTTGGGTTTTCAGCACCGAAATTGGGGATGGGGCCTAGTTATTGCCGTCAGTGCACCTCACGTGGTCTACTGTAGGCATTACTTAAGGGTCTTTGCAGCATCCCTTCGGCCTCCAGCTGCAACCTCTTTCATCCCTTTTACTGTACCTCCGTTCATATTCTCTTTCTTCTATTTGACTTTGCAACCTCTTTAACAGTTGATTCATAGTGCAGCTCCGAAGCTTTATTCCTGTTACACCTTCTGAACACTCTTACTGTCACTTTCCCTTTCAGCACTGAGTGACCTCATAGGTCGCAGTGCTAGGCCTTTGTCCTAAGTTCTATATTCAGTTCGATTGAACGCCGCTAGATGGACTGATCAAGCTGACTTGGCATGAGTATATAAATCAAGATGTAGTTAATAGTTTATTTTAACTTAAAATTGATCGTCCGTTGCAAAAAAGGGTCTTAAAGTCTGTTTAACCGTCCAGTCATGGGGTAGAATTATTCAAATTTAGACAAATGATCCAAGATAACGTCGCCCTCATGAATCTCGCGAAATGATGATTTTAATTTATTTCATTCATTCTGTTATAAGTGTTTCTAACGTGACCAGGTTCATTCATGGATCAGTTTTCTGACATTTAATTAATCATAAGTATATTTTATTGAAATTCACTTTTCTTTTTTTCCTTGTTGGTTTTTCCCATTTATATCATTTACCTCTTTTTGGATTTTTAGTCTTCTTCGGTTATAAAATTTTATTTTGATTCCCAGCAATTATAACTTGATTATATCTAACCATATTTTTACTCTATGAATTTGTGTATTTTTAAATATTTTTAAATAAAGATGTAAATTTTGCATTGTTAGTTATGAAATTCGATTTAAATTCTCAACAATTATAACTTTATATTTTACAATATTTTTACTTTAGGGTTTTATGCATTTTCAACTGATTCAATAAATCTGAATTTTATTTTTATCCTTTGGCGATCGACAATTATAACATTATTGTGTATAACTATTAGTCCGGCAGCCTGGACCATTGAGATACAACGAACGAGATACCGACTGTAACCCCTACTGGTATTTAAGAGTAGACTTGTAAATTGTGAACAATGACCGTCTGCCGAAAATATATATGGGTGGCTTACTTAACAAGCACCACTAATTGCCTGTTAGACTTTGGGTTTAGATCCAATATATGAGATACCAGATGAAACTAATATATAATATATCTGCAGACTCTATGATTATAGAATGACCAGTGACAGACATTTTGGAGGGTGGGTTCCCCCTGACAGACGCACTGAAAAGGGGGCGTTAATTGGATCTAGATCCAACTTAGGAGATACCGAGTAAAATTTACACTACAATAGCATTGCACATCCTAGAGTACTGCGGTGTTAATGGCAGACATTTTAGTGGGTGGTTACCCCCTGACAGACGCCCCACAACGAGTGGGGTTAGGGGAGACAGGATCTGCATCCAACATTGGAGATACCAAGTAAAATTCGTACTACAATATCACTGCACATCCTAGAATGCTGTGGTGGTAATGACAGACATTTTAGTGCGTGGTTACCCCCTGACAGACACCCCACAACGAGTGGGGAGGGGGAGGCGGAGACAGGATCTGCATTCAACATGGAGATACCAAGTAAAATTTGTACTACAATAGTACTGCACATCCTAGAGTACTGCGGTGGTAATGGCAGACATTTTAGTGGGTAGCTACCCCCTGACAGACACTCCACAACGAGTCGGGGGGAGGGGGAGGGGGAGTTGGAGACAGGATCTGCATCTAACATCGGAGATACCAAGTAAAATTTATACTACAATAGCACTTCATATTCTAGAATGCTGTGATGGTAATACCAGACATTTTAGTGGGTGGTTTCCCCCTGACAGACACACCCTAACAGGTGGGCAGTGGAAGGGCAAGCCCTGATAATTAATGTCTAGACTAGAATAGTAGGCTACTATTGACCCTTATTATACATTATCGTGATATATTTAATAAATATTTTTATCCTTTCTATATTTTTGTATTTATTTAATACAAAAATTATCTTTTTGTTTCATAATTATAAATAACAGTTATCTGTAGCCCCATAATCATTCGGTCATATTGTTTTGTCTAGCAAGCAACTGACTTCAATTATAGTACTCGCTTTAATATCCTTGTTTACGAGATGAAAATTAATGTAGCGGTGGCTGGAAGACTGGCACTGTAAAGTAGCATGTAAGTTCTTATCATTATTAGAGTTATTGCTGTAAAATGTCTATGTACATAACATTTGTTAAGTAGAGTAATACGCACCCATTAAATAGGTAGTAATACATTATGTAAGATAATACGCTATATTAGGTACAGATCATAATAACTGCGCTATAGCCTACTCCGTTTGTTTTATCGAAGCAGGACTACCTTCTTTTGGTTTCAACTGACTTTTATAATAATGAGATCATGGATACATTTTTGTATTATCAGTTTTATGAATGAATAATATTGTTACTATAGTCGATTTTGATTTTTTTTTCGGCTTGTGTAAAATTCGTCAGATATAATACACCTGGCTGAGGAAGGACACAGAGGATCTCTGTTTTTTAAACAATCTCTCCACACACCAAATTCATTCGAACATTTCCATTCTCTCAAGAAGATTATGAATAAATATAAGAGCAAACTAGACCAAAGAAATAATCACCTAGCATTAATATAAAGGAAACAAGTGAAATGAAAAATTAGTGCGATTGTGGCTTCTGCAGTCATGACATTTTTTACATTCTCAGTCCATCAGGAATTTACTTTGTCGTTTTTCTTTTTTTTTAAATGATGAAATTAATTTTGCATTTCGTTTTACAATTCATTTTGCAGTTCCCCTGAGCCATGCTGACGTCAATCACAGTACCTTTGTCATCCCATTCTAGTATAATCTTCATCCCATTCCTAATATAGTCTTCATGAGACCCGGTAACGAAAATTCCCAAAATTCCCAAAATTCCCTTTATGGAGGAGTCAATCCACCCCCTCCCCCCTTTTTTTCTTTTTGCTCTTCCTTCCTTTTATCTGTCACATGTTGCTCCTGATTAGTTCCGATATTTTTTTTTCTTTACCTCCCCTTTCTCATTCGACGCTTTTCCCCTTCTTTTCGTAGCCCGCATGTGTTTACAAGGGTTGAGAGTTGATCATTATGTTAATCTCATCCCCTTCGTCATATTGTGTTTTAGTTTGTCATTATCTTGTTCATATTTCCTTTGTTATATTCTGTTTTAGATTAAACTTTTGTTTCGTAAGGTTGTGTAGCCTTTAAGTATGTTGTTATTTTGCATTCATTTCGCCATCGTCTGTCTGTTGCTTTTGTATTCTTTAGTGCATTATTTGTATCCCCTCCATTATCGCGTGTCGCTTGTCTCCCCCACCCTCCTCTCTCTCTCTCTCTCTCTTCTCTCTCTCTCTCTCTCTTGTAGTCCTAAGTGCGTTATTTGAATTCCCTTAGTTATCGCTTGTTGCTTGTCCCCCGCCTCTCTCTCTCTCTCTCTCGTCTCTCTCTCTCTCTCTCTCTCTCTCTTATTCAGTTTTTCATCTAACCTATCCGCCTACAATTTCATTAAGCGATTAAAGCCTCAAAGAGCGCCACCCCTCCCCGCCAACCCCACCCCCCACCCCCCTCAAAAAAAAAATCAAGGACGGAGCGATAATTCATTAACATCATTTTACGAAATTCGTTTATGGACGTGACGTAATCATTCCAGAGGGACTCCCCTCCCCCTTTCACCCCTCCCGCCCCTCCTCACGTCGACGAAGCTTTTTCAAAAAAGCTAAAGTGAATTCGGGTGACGTTTGACAAGGCCAACTTTTCTCTCTTCCCTCGAGACCCTTTTCATTATGTCTTTTGAATCCTTGATTACGTGACAGATATTATTTCCCTCTCTCTCTCTCTCTCTCTCTCTCTCTCTCTCTCTCTCTCTCTCTGATCTCAGGATTTTTTATATCGGATAAAATCGCGGAGCGTTTCATTTCCGCGTGTTTCACTCCAGGCATGATTTTAGGGAATGAGTTCACGTACCGGGACCTTGTTTGATGTGGAGGTTTGAGAATGAAAGAAAATGCATTGCGTTTGGTATGCACTTCCTAGGAAAACCTACCTATATCGTAATTTAACCAGACTACTGAGCTGATAAACAGCTCTCCTCGTTTCTCGCAAAATAAAAAATTAACAATTTTAGTCAACAGAACGAAAATAAAAACAGAAATTGATAACGCTTTATTCGTCTCCCCCCCTCCACCCCTCTCCCAACCCAAAATATTAACAATTGTAGTAATCAGAACGAAAATAAAAATAATTGATGACGCTTTATTTGTCTTTCGCAAAAAAAATTAACAATTGTAGTAAATAGAAAGAAAATAAGAATAAAAATTAATGACACTGTGTAATCGTCTTTCCAAATTGCCTCTTTCAAAGTCGTGATGGTGGTATTATAGTTCCCTGTTATCAATGGTCGAACTATATAGCGAATGATTTATCAGTCCTGTGAATTTTAATGGCTTGTGATTAATTCTAGAGTATTGCTTTGTGAATTCGTCGGGGATTTCCATCGGAATGTATCGTGATTAAAATGACTTAAGTTGTTTTAATTGTTTTATTGCATTTTTTTTAGTTTACTTGCATCAGTGGCTTTACCTCAGTTATTATAATTATGATCTATATTCTGTATTAAGGATATTTCACATAATTTTTATTAGTTCATTGTTAAGCTATTTTTATTATTACTAACTTTTTTCTGTTCATTTGCGTCAACGTCTTTACCTCAATTATTATAATTGTGATAAAGTTTCTGTATTTATGATATTTCATATAATTTTTATTAGTTTATTGCAAATTATTTTTTTATGATCTAACTTGCACTTTTTTTATGGAATATAACATCAGAGGGTTTCATAATACTTTGATTTATTGGTTGTTATGATGTTTTCTTGTAATGTAACCTTGAATTCACTATGAAATATTACCTCAATTTTTCCTTGAATTACCTTTGACAAGCATGATACTGATTACAATGGTTTCTTGGTAAAAAGCCAGTTCCTTTATAACTTTAATAGTCTCTCATTTGTCCGCGTGATATTCCAGATTGGTATAGATATTTCCCGTCCTTTATCTTGAAAAAATTCTCAGAAAATTAATTTTATTGTCATATATAAAATCTGTTTTTAAATATCGTCCCCATTTGTCTTTGCTGCTACCGGGAATTTTTCCTTCACTTTAATTTATTTCATTTCTTTGTGCCGATGGATCAATCCTTCCCTGTCGCTTATTCTATTTTCGCTTCCGTTGATTTAGTCCCACCCTATGTTTGCAGTGCCTGAGTGTTATGGGCCATGAGAGTTATTCCTCATGCCGTTAATACCCCGTGCTCTCTCTCTCTCTCTCTCTCTCTCTCTCTCTCTCTCTCTCTCTCTCTCTCTCTCTCTCTCTCTCTCCGACACCTGTCTGTGTATCTGCCTCTCTCTGCATAACAATCTCTCTCTCTCTCTCTCTCCTCGTCTTTAAAAGCTTAACAGAAGTCTGTCACCACTTGTATTAAGCTATTAAGGCATTAAAATGTTACATCCCATGTCCGGAGCGAAAATGGTAACGAGAGAGAGAGAGAGAGAGAGAGAGAGAGAGAGAGAGAGAGAGAGAGAGAACTAAGTAACTACGTTTTACAGAATTTGTTTTTAGGGTCCCTGTCGCTCTCCTTCTCCTCCTTCCCCCTACCTCCCTCCATCGCCGATGGATTTGAAAGCTAATTAAACAAATGTTTGACACGGTTGAATTTTGCCTACTGCTCTGACCCCTTTTCATTATTCCCGTTGGATATTTGATCAGGTGACGGCGGTGGTCATCCGTTGTCAGTCCGTCGATACTTTTTTTTTTTTTTTTTTTTTTTTTTCTCTCTCTCTCTCTTTTTTGAGAAATCGTGGGAATTCTGGGAACATTTAATTTCCGTCTGCTTTTGGGAATGCGAGGTTCAGACCACTTTATTCTTTTTTAATTTTTCCAAATACTTGAGAGAGAGAGAGAGAGAGAGAGAGAGAGAGAGAGAGAGAGAGAGAGAGAGAGAGAGTTGTGAAGGCGAAGTTCAAACCACTTTGTTCGTATTTTTTTTATTTTTCGAAATATTTGATAGAGAGAGAGAGAGAGAGAGAGAGAGAGAGAGAGAGAGAGAGAGAGAGAGAGAGAGTTCTGAAGGCGAAGTTCAGAACACTTTGTTCGTTGTTTTTAATTTTTCCAAATACTTGTGAGAGAACGAGAGTTGTGAAAGCGAGGTTCAAACAATTTTATTCTTTACTTTTAAATTTCCTAACACTTTTGAGAGAGAGAGAGAGAGAGAGAGAGAGAGAGAGAGAGAGAGAGAGAGAGAACATGCAGGCAGTGGTTCATTGATACTCCCTGAGGCTGATGAAGGAGTTTCTGTTAAAATTTAGAAATTGGTTGAGGAACCAAGCAAAAATTCCAACTAACTTCACTTGAAAGTCAGTTGGGGCTACTGCCCCCCTCACGTAGCTCAAATTATTGCACTTGATTTAATTTTGTCCTTAGTTTATGGTCATTAATGACAATTTGGGGTAACTCTCCTCTCTCTCCTCTCTCTCTCTCTCTCTCTCTCTCTCTCTCTCTCTCTCTCTCTCTCTTGTGAAACCTTCGTTCCACACCAATTTCATTAACCCATTAAAGCATAAAAATAAAATATTCTATTTGCGGAACGAAAAAGAACGCAGAGACGAGGCAATAACTCATTAACCAGCATTTTATATTATTCGTTTGGCAGGGGTTGATGACATATTGCGTGGCTTGCTACTCCAACCGCCCCCCCCCGTCCCCCCCCCCATCCCCCCTCCCTCACCCCTCTGTAAATGGATTTAAAGTTAATTAAAGTTATGTTTGACAAAAGGTAGAGTTTTAACGTATTCCTTGACCCCGTTTCATTATGCTTGGTGGATGTTTGATCGGATGATGGAGGCGATATTGGCCAGTTTCTGCTATCCTGGAGATTTCATGGAATCTGTTTCGGTTGGTCCTGGAAAATTTCGAATGGAAGTCTGTCAGGTTTACCTGGATAATGTCAAGGGATCGTTAGGTTTACCTGGATCTAATGTCAAGGGATCTGTTAGGTTTACCTGGAAAATTTCACGGATCTGTTAGGTTTACCTGGATAATTTCATGGAATCTGTCGGCCTTACCTGGATAATTTCATGGAATCTGTCAGCTTTACCTGGAAAATTTCATGGAATCTGGTAGGTTTACCTGGAAAATTTCATGGAATCTGGTAGGTTTACCTGGAAAATTTCATGGAATCTGGTAGGTTTACCTGGATAATTTAATTGAATCTGTCAGGTATACCGGAAAAGAAAATTTCATGAATATGTCAGGTTTACCTGGAAAATTTCAGATCGGTCAGGTTTTACCTAGATAATTTTCTTGGAATCTGTCAGGTTTACCTGGAAAATTTCATGGAATCTGTCAGGTTTTTCCTGGAAATTCATCGAGACCTTCCTTTCTGTCAAATGAATTTAAAGTATTATTGGCGTTGCGAAGTGATTCGATAAGTATGTAGGTTCCTTTAGATTTATCATTCGCTGTTAGTTAGAGGACTGGTGGGGGGGCGGGGGGGGGGGGGGGGGGGGGGGGGAGAAGGCAGGAAAAAAAAGAGAAGGAGAGATTAGAGAGGGATGGAAGAAGTGAGAAAAGAGCGAGCGTTGAAGGAGAGGAGAACGGGAAGCAAGGTAGGAAAGACGGATAAATAGCGGAGGGAAGGAAACAAAATGGGGAGGTAGAGAATGAAAGGAGAAAGACAGGAAGAACAGAGGAAGAAGATATAGGAAAACTCATAAGGAATAGTAAATGAATACATGATACGAAATTTAGTCCCCCGTTAAAAATGCATGAAGCACTAACGTAAAGAATTCGGTGGTAGTAGCGTTTCCATGTTGCTAACATTTGCGATGAATTGACCAGATATCTTGATTATTTTGTGGTGCTGTCTGACAATGGCATTTTAATTAGTAATGACCCCCAAGAACTGGCCCACTCAGAAGATAATATGAAGAGCTAATTAGATCATTGTCATCAGTACGCTTATGAGTTGTACTAGCTTCGTAATGCTCTCTCTCTCTCTCTCTCTCTCTCTCTCTCTCTCTCTCTCTCTCTCTCTCTCTCACTTAAAGTAATTACTGGTTGAAATAGATCCCTCAGCTGAATTAGACGGAAATTAAATGCCACATGGACCTCGATCGATTCCTCAAAAATTCTTGAGAAATCGGGACTGGACGAAATTATCTTCGTCATCTGATCAAATTGAACTCCCGGAATTAAATGGGGTCAAGAGGAGATGAAATTAGGTAAAGTCTAGAATTTACTTTATCCAGTAATGGAGGTAGAGATGGAAGAGGGGCTAAGTTGAGAGTAAGTGTCTGAAAGTTATGAGCAACCGAAGAAATTCCGGAGAGGAACTTTTAATTAAAAGAGACCGCTGAATTATAATTGCCTCTTGAATTATAATTCTTTACGAACGGGAACGTTATAGTGTTTGGCTTGATTGGAAGATTGGAAAATGGAATTGGAGTGGAAAGGTTACATTACTGGAATGAGTAGGATTTAGATTGCTAACTAGATGAAATCTGGATTAGGTTAATAATAGACCGGCGTTAGGGAAGCAGTGGTCATTGATGAGGGGAGAGAGAGAGAGAGAGAGAGAGAGAGAGAGAGAGAGAGAGAGAGAGAGAGAGAGTTCATTTAGTAACAATAGTCTCCAGAAATCGGAAACTTCCTCCAAATCTTCATAATTACCACTTCTCATATTTAAAAAAAAAAAAAATCCAGATCTAGAGATTTGTCCAAACTTATTGCCAGCCATGAGAGTTACCTTTGGTGACATTTTCGTAGAAGTCCACTCGTAACCTTTGGTATAACCTTCCTGTCAAACAAACCAGGGCAAAAACATAATGACCCAAGTTGGAGGAGTAACGAGGTTAAGCAATTTCCACCACACAAAAGAACCCGTTTCCCGGAAAGTTATATTTCTGTCTCTCACGTAAAGTGATTACTTGCTTCGAGGAACGACTTCGGCAGAGTTTTCGTCAAAGTCCAGACAAAACTTTATTTGTAATCCTGTTTACAAAGAAACAAAAAGGCAAACTGACAAACCGTACAAAGAGAGAACTTCTGGTGACGAATAATAACGGGATTAGCCGGGGACAAGAAACCAAATGTATCATTAATCCAAGTGAAATTTATAGGTAAATTAACAACTTGCTTTCACAGAGACGTTTTAGAATACTATATGTTTAAAACAGACGAGGCCTTCCTATTCGCAGGAGCTTTAGAACGATATTTGTAGGTTAAAGGAAAGACTCAGGTTTTGGACTCTGGCCAGGATTCCACAGCTGAAGTTCGGGTTACGAAGGAGAGCTGTGATTCCACGACCAATATGAATAAGATATCATTCTGAATGGCATCTCAGGGCTCGTCCTTATCTTCTTAATCATGTAGTAGAATCAGAAGTTCAAAGTTGTGGGACAAGTTTTTTTTCTTTTTTTCTTTTTCGGGTTGGCATGACTTTTGACTCCACAGTTTCTTGTCATTTATCTGATTTAGTTAATGTTTTCTGTCTTATCGCTGACTTTGTTGTCGTTGTAATTGTTGGTGTTCTTGTTGGGGGGTTAAGAAAGCCTAAAACGGTATGAAAAGGGTGTTTCGCGTTGAATTAAAATTACAGGAGTTTTAGGATGGAATATATATGATTTATTTATTAGAATGGAAATGTAAAAGATAAATAATGTGAGTATTAAACGGTGCAGAAAAATTAATTATAATAAAATATAAAATTTATTTTAATTTTCGTTGTTTTTCTTTGTTATTTGTTTATTCATCATTTCCCAGTTGCTTTTTCTGTACTAGATTGCTTTCCATTTTGGGGTCATTATTGTTATAGTATTCTGTTTTTCCATCTGGGGTTGTAGTTTGGTTTATAATAATATGATAGGAATTAGGAAATTATGCACATAGAAAGAACAAACCTAACATTCCTTCCTCCAAGGTATCTGTAATTTCGCCTCACAACTTTAGGAACAAGTTCTCAGACTTTGGCATAAAATCATATCATAATTATGAACGGGATGACGAAACTTCCTATCTTTCACAGAAGGTAAAACAGTCAACGAATTATGTCCTCGTGCGTTGGTGGACGTCCAGAAATAGCTCCTCTTTCTTATTTAAAAAAA
>NC_087209.1:18214596-18217096 GCF_015104395.2 Macrobrachium nipponense | reverse complement strand
TGAACTCCCGGAATTAAATGGGGTGAAGAGGAGATGAAATTAGGTAAAGTCTAGAATTTACTTTATCCAGTAATGGAGGTAGAGATGGAAGAGGGGCTAAGTTGAGAGTATGTGTCTGAAAGTTATGAGCAACCGAAGAAATCCGGAGAGGAACTTTTAATTGAGAGACGCTGAACCGGCTTGCATAATTGTCTCTGAATATAATTCTTTACGAACGGGAACGTTATACTGTTTTGCTTGATTGGAAAATGGAATTGGAGTGGAAAGGTTACATTACTGGAATGAGTAGGATTTAGATTGCTAACTAGATGAAATCTGGATTAGGTTAATAATAGAACCGGCGTTGTGGAAGCAGTGGTCATTGATGAGAGAGAGAGAGAGAGAGAGAGAGAGAGAGAGAGAGAGAGAGATTGAAGTTCATTTAGTAAACAATAGTCTCCAAGAAATTGGAAACTTCCTCCCCCAAATCTTCATAATTACCACTTCTCATATTTAAAAAAAAAAAAAAATCCCAGATCTAGAGATTTGTCCAAACTTATTGCCAGCCATGAGAGTTACCTTTGGTGACATTTTCGTAGAAGTCCACTCGTAACCTTTGGTATAACCTTCCTGTCAAACAAACCAGGGCAAAAACATAATGACCCAAGTTTGGAGGAGTAACGAGGTTAAGCAATCCATTTCCCCACACAAAAGAACCCGTTTCCCGGAAAGTTATATTTCGTCTCTCACGTAAAGTGATTACTTGCTTCGAGGAACGACTTCGGCAGAGTTTTCGTCAAAGTCCAGACAAAACTTTATTTGTAATCCTGTTTACAAAGAAACAAAAAGGCAAACTGACAAACCGTACAAAGAGAGAACTTCTGGTGACGAATAATAACGGGATTAGCCGGGGACAAGAAACCAAATGTATCATTAATCCAAGTGAAATTTATAGGTAAATTTTAGAATACTATATGTTTAAAACAGAAAGACGAGGCCTTCCTATTCGCAAGAGCTTTAGAACGATATTTGTAGGTTAAAGGAAAGACCTCAGGTTTTGGACTTAGGCCAAGCACGACCAATATGAATAAGATATCATTCTGAATGGCATCTCAGGGCTCGTCCTTATCTTCTTAATCATGTAGTAGAATCAGAAGTTCGAAGTTGTGGGACAAGTTTTTTTTCTTTTTTTCTTTTTCGGGTTGGCATGACTTTTGACACCACAGTTTCTTGTCATTTATCTGATTTAGTTAATGTTTTATGCCTTATCACTGACTTTGTTGTCGTTGTAATTGTTGTTGTTGTTGTTGTTGGGGGGTTAAGAAAGCCTAAAACGGTCTGAAAAGGATGTTTCGCGTTGAATTAAAATTACAGGAGTTTTAGGATGAATATATATGATTTATTTATTAGAATGGAAATGTAAAAGATAAATAATGTGAGTATTAAACGGTGCAGAAAAATTAATTCTAATAAAACATAAAACTTATTTTAATTTTCGTTGTTTTTCTTTATTTGTTTATTCTCATCATTTCCTAGTTTCTTTTTCTGTACTAGATTGTTTTCCATTTTGGGCTCATTATTGTTATAGTATTCTGTTTTTCCATCTGGGGTTGTAGTTTGGTTTATAATAATATGATAGGAATTAGGAAATTATGCACATAGAAAGAACAAATTTAGCATTCCTTCCTCCAAGGTATCTGTAATTTCGCCTCACAACTTTAGGAACAAGTTCTCAGGCTTTGGCATAAAATCATTTCATAATTATGAACGTGATGACGAAACTTCCTATCTTTCACAGAAGGTAAAACAGTCAACGAATTATGTCCTCGTGCGTTGGTGGACGTCCAGAAATAGCTCCTCTTTCTGATTTAAAAAAAAAAAAAGGAGAATTTCTCGAGAAGTCGTAAATCCCGGCTTCTTTCTTTCCGGATCTCGGTTATAACAATACAGAAAGAGACGCATTTGACCTCCCCACCCCCGCCCCACCCCCAGATAAATGGAAATGAAAGGGAAATGGAGGTAAAAGATAGGAAACAAGGACCAAGAATTTTACAAAAGGATTGAGAAAAAGCCAACATAATGTTTTCCGTTCCTCTTTTTCTTTCCTTTTTTTTTTAAGTGATATCACTATCATTTAATTGGCAAATTATTTTCTCACAATGTGTTTAACAGATTCAGAATGAGTTTGAAGAGAGAGAGAGAGAGAGAGGAGAGAGAGAGAGAGAGAGAGCAGGGGCAGGGGGTTTGAATTTGAGAGTTGCTTCAACTTTTTTATTTATTTTCAGGTCATTCCTCGTCTTTTCAAACCCATTCTGAATCATCTATTAAACACATTATGAGAAAATAATTTGCCAATTAAATGATAGTGATATCACTGAAAGAAATGGCAAATTATTTTCTCACAATGTGTTTAACAGATTCAGAATGAGTTTGATAAGACGAGGAATGACCTGGAAATGAGAAAATAAAGCTGAAGCAACTCAAATTCAGACCCGCTGCCCCTGTTTCTCTCTCTCTCTCT
>NC_087209.1:18204596-18207096 GCF_015104395.2 Macrobrachium nipponense | reverse complement strand
TAGATAGCAAGATAATTATTTATATATATATATATATATATATTATATATGGGGATACAATCCACAATGAAGTAAATTCCTCTTATAGTTTAAAATATATAGTTCTTGTATAGGATTAGAGCTTTCGACCATCAACTGTGGTCTTGTTCACTAAAGTGTGATATGTCACCTCAAGGAACTAACAAGTAAGAGCACAAAACATTTGAAAATACAACGGTTAGGTAACAGCTAGTTCATATTATGAATGATCAGGCGGTTGAGCCCTCGTTCTTTCCAGAATTCGTCTTGATCTTCGTGATGGAATGTTTCTATTGTCAACTGCTTGTTTTCTATGGTGGTTGGGTGGTTTGTTGGAGAAATGAGCTGAGTGGAGTAAACAGGAGAGGAAGCAGCATCGTTATTGGCACATATATTTCTAAAGTTTGAAATTTTCCCTTTCCTACATATCTCTTCACAAATAGCTGTATTTTCTGTAATGCCAGTATTTCCTGCAAAGGTCTCGTTTAATGAAATTAACGCCCCTTCTACTACTCGTCTCAAAGTCCGGTCGTTACATGCAAAACAAACCTTGGTACCTTAAAATTTTACAGGTACCAAGGTTGTTTTTTGCATGTAACGACCGGACTTTGAGACGAGTAGTAGTAAGGGCGTTAATTTCATTAAACGAGACCTTTGCATGAAATACTGGCATTACAGAAAAAAATACAGCTGTTTGTGAAGAGATATGTAAAGGAAAGGGAAAATTTCAAACTTTGAAATATATGTGCCAATAACGATGCTGCTTCCTCTCCTGTTTACTCCACTCAGGTCATTTCTCCAATAAACACCCAACCACCATAGAACAAGCAGTTGACAATAGAAACATTCCCCCACGAAGATCAAGACGAATTCTGGAAAGAACGAGGGCTCAACCGCCTGATCATTCATAATATGAACTAGCAGTTACCTAACCATTGTTTTTTCAAATGTTTGTGCTCTTACTTGTTAGTTCCTTGAGGTGACATATCACACTTTAGTGAACAAGACCACAGTTGTGATGTCGAAAGCTCTAATCCTATACAAGATATATTTTAAACTACAAGAGGAATTTACTTCATTGTGGATTGTATCCCCATTTACTTTGAGGTACGACATAGTACCTGGCTTCTTCTATATATATATATATATATATATATATATATATATATATATATATATATATATATATATGTATATATATATATATATATATATATATATATATATATATATATATATATATATATATATATACTATGCTAGCCATAATTAATATATTTAATATGAATAGATACCCAGGTAATTAATAGATATATGTATGAATAGATAGCCAGGTCATCAATAGATATAAATATGAATGAGAAACCAGATAATTAATAGATATAAATAGAGACAGATAGCCCGGTAATTAATAGATATAAATATGAATGATAGTCAGATAATCAATAGGTAAATATGAGTAGATAGCTAGGTAATTAATAGTTGTAAATATGAATAGATAGCCAGATAATTAATAGATAGAAATATAAATAAATAGATAGGTAATTTTTAAATATAGATATGAATGATATCCAAATAAATGGTAAATTAATAAATAAAGAATAGATATAAATATGAGTAGATAGTCATGTATTTAATAGAAATAAATATGAATAGATAGCAAGATAATCAATAGATACAAATATGTGTAGATATCCAGGTAATTGATAAATATAAATGTGTGTAGATAGCCAGGAAATTAAGATATAAATATGAATAGCTAGCCAGATAATTAATAGATATAGATATGAATAGATACCCAGGTATTAATATATACATATATATATATATATATATATATATATATATATATATATATATATGTATGTATGTATGTATGTATGTATGAATTGATATCTAGGTAATTAACAGATATAAATATGAATGATAGCCAGTCGATTAATAGCTATAAATATGAGTAGATAGCCAGATATTTAATAGATGTAAATATGAGTAGATAGCCAGATAATGAACAGATAAAAATATGAATAGATAGCCAGATAATTAATGGATATAAATATGAATAGATAGCCAGATAACTGATAGATATGAATATGAAATGATAGCCTGGTAAATGATATGTATAAAATATGAGTAGATCGCCAATTTTCATAACTACCTTTAATTTGTGCTGGTGAATGAAGCAATAACTATTATGGAAGGCCCATCTTTGTAATCACCCCCCCCCCCCTCCCCTCTCTCTCTCTCTCTCTCTCTCTCTCTCATCTCTCTCTCTCTCTCTCTCTCCTCTCTCTTTCTTGATTTCTCTTCATTTTACCAATCCTCATCCCCATCACACGCCCCCCCCCCCCCCCCCCCCCCCCCCCCCACACACACCCTCTCTCCGATGTCTATCAGTTCATCACTGCGGCTTATCAGCTTACTTCTGCTACTCCTCCGAATTCATTCGATTCAGCAGGAATAAACTTCTTTTAGGGAAATA
>NC_087209.1:18187096-18199596 GCF_015104395.2 Macrobrachium nipponense | reverse complement strand
AAGTGTCTGTAGTTCTACGAAGTTGTTTTCCATATATTTCTTGCCTCAATGCGTGTTTCCAATCAGCGGAATAGATAGTTTGATGTTACATCGGGCTTTTTCCAGTTCTTTAAATTTCTCCTTTCCCTCCATTTTCGCGGCAGCAATGTGACGTTTTAATATGAGTGATGAAAACTCATTAAAAGGATGTTGATCGTATCTTCTTATGGCGGTATGGTAGCAATGATTTGGGTAACAACTTGTTCCGCCAGGCATTTTTTTCAGGAATTTCAGGTGAATTCTGGTAGAGTGCGCTGCTTGTAAAGACTTGGAGAAAGAGGTGACGAAACGTCACAATGCTGCGCGAAAATGGAGGAAAAGGAGAAATTTAAAGAACTGGTGGAAAAAGCCCGACGTAACTTCAACTATTCGATTCCCGCTGATTGGAAACACGCATTAAGGCAAGAATATATGGAAAACAAACTTCGGTAGAACTGCAGACACCTTTGATTAGAAAACTGGACAGAAAATTAAACAACCTTATCACGACAGTGATTGGACCAATAATGCTAGAAGTGATTGTGTGGTGAATTTATCGAGCAAACAAATAAGTGATAATGCAGTGCGCGCATTAGGCTTTGGGGTGTCTTTCTTCATTTGTAACAAATTCCTCAGCTTTATCAATAGCGACATCTTTATATAAGTTTTGAAAAATACTGTGACCTACCACAAAATCATTTAGACATTATCAAAGGCATGACAATATAGTGCTACGCATGCCTACCATGAAGATAACTTCCCTGCTCGCTACAGAAAATGTTTAAAAAGAATTGAAGAATGATAATAGCTTACACATTTACCAAGGCTGATAAATCCAATAGTTTAGTGGTTCTTGACAAAACTGACTACATACTTTGCTAGAGGATGAAATAACTTACAAAACTCTCGCAAAAATCCGTTGGACAAAGTAATAAAAAACTTAAATATCAATATCAAACAAATTCTTAAAGATAAAAAAGAACTTTTGTGTCAGTTAACTGTAAAGTGTCCCTCATTACCTTATTTATATGGCCTAGTCAAAACTCATAAGGAAAACAAACCTATGCGCCCAATTATTAGTACTGTATGGATCAGTTTGGTTATTACTATCTAAATATCTTACTAAACTGTTATCCCCGCTACTAGGAACTGTATCTAATTCACACATCCGGAATTCTCTTGATCTTGTGGAAAAAAGGAAAAATTAAATAACATTGTACTAAACCCTAGCGATATTTTTGTCAGTTTTGATGTATGTTCTTTGTTTACAAAAGTCCTATTGACTGTGTGCTAGAATATTTAAGTAATGAACTTGTACTGCATGAATTGCCCATGTCCGTTAGTCACATAATTTCCTTAATTAAGATGTATTTGTGATTGCAGATTTATTTTTAATGGAGAATATTACCAACAAATATTTGGTATGGCCATGGGTAACCTTGTATCACCTCTCCTTTCAAACTTATATATGTAATTTTTTGAGAGACAACACCTCCCGAATATCACACTTATCCCCTTAAAATGGTACCGATATGTCGATGATATCTTAGTAGTCTTACCTGTGGTATCGATGTAAATGATTTACTGTCTAAATTGAATAATTTAGTGCCATCCATAAATTCACTGTTGAAATTGAAAATAACAATGTCATCCCTTTCCTAGATGTATTAATACATAGAGAATCTTTCCAATGCAAATTCAGTATTTATAGAAAACCCACAAATAATTTAACATATATACATTTTTATTCTGGCCACCATCTTAATATTAAATTTCAATTTTTTCTTCCATGTTCCTACGCGCTTTGCGTATCACGAGTCCACAATACCTGGACCAAGAAATAGAATACACAAAAAAGATAGGAAACGATCTCTGCTACCCACCCCCTCATTTAATTGATTTATGTTATCAAAAAGCTCATAAAAAGTTTTATAATGTTGCTATTAATGAAAAAGAAATCCCTAAAAATTTACTTAGCTTACCTTAATTTTCGTGGATTTGAAACCATAAAATCAATATTTAAATCGTTTAATGTTAAATGTAGTGTTCTCTTATAACAATACCATTAAAGATATTGCTAATTAAGAATAGTCCCGTAACAAATAACAACAACATTTACAAAATTCCTTGTAAGGATTGCCCATCGTTTTACGTTGGTCAGTCTAGTAAAAATTTATGTGTTTCGGGTTAAGAAGCATATATTTAGTTAGAACATCCCAGACTTCAAATGCACTGTTATCCATCTGAGTGAAAAATCTCATTGTATTAATTGGAGTGATACCTCGTAATTGCTACATCTAATGATTATGTTTTCAAGAAATTTACTGGAATCGGCAATTATACAAATCACTAATAAAAACAACCTAAATCTTAGTCTGGGTATGTACCATTTGGACCCATATATTTGTATGAAGGACCTCAAAATAAATGAACAACTAATAAATTAGTCCCACATATATATAGTTATTATTCTTCTTCTCTCTCTCTCTCTCTCTCTCTCTCTCTCTCTTTCCTCTCTCTCTCTCTCTCTCTCTCTCCCTCTCTCTCTCTCTCTGGTTCGATATCTCTCTCTCTTTCTTTTGCTCGATATATATATATATATATATATATATATATATATATTATATATATATATATATTTATATTTACTTTCGTCTTTTCATTAATAATAATTTTTGTTGGTAAAATTTGTGTAATAATTCATGATATTAAATTGTATATGCTCAGTTGTTGCTTTAAAAAAAAAATGCACTGTTTTTCTGGAAGAATCACTTGTTTACCGCGGGTATCCTTCAAGGTGTGGCTAGCCTATGAATCCTCCTCCTCTCTGTAGAGTGAAATCGCCCTTATGGCTAATTTGGTCGTGTGGTCAGTTTGTATATTAAGCCTTCTTTTGACTATGGTGTTCTTTGTAAAATCAGTATGCCTCAGTAAAGGGTCCGAATAGGACCGAAAGTACTCGGCCAACTCGTTTTTTCATTTTTTTCCTTCGTGGCAAAAAACCTTTATTTTGTATATATATATATATATATATATATATATCTATATATATATATATATATAAATATATTATATATATATATATATATATATATACATATATATATATATATATATATATTTGTGTGTGTGTGTGAGTGTGTGTGTGTCTTAATGTTTCTTTCTTTGAACTTGTATAATATGAAAGTTTGGTTGTGCGATAGTTTAAAAAAAATATTTCCAATCTACTGGCTGGGACGTAGTCTCCTAAAAATGGCATTCCACTGTCTTTGGCTCATGTTCCCCAAAGATGACCTAGATCACTAGTTTCTATGTTCACCAACAGGCGTGCGCTATCTCTCTCTCTCTCTCTCTCTCTCGTCTCTCTCTCTCTCTCTCTCTCTCTCTAGACAGATTTATAAATAACTCGTTCCCAAAAAAAAGTCTGATTCCAAAACGTGACCTTTCCCACGTCAAAATGATTCGACCGATTTTCTCAAGGTCTCAATATTTCGAAGACATCACAGACTACACCTTGGAAGCGACGCTGAAGAGGAGGTGGGGTGCAGGAGAAGATAAGACAAAGAACGAAAGATAACATCAGAAAAAAACTAGTTAAGCAAAGGATAGAAAAGCGTACTTGAGTGCATTAGGCGTAAAGATAAAACGTCAAATTCGCTACCTGTCTACTATGTGTGTGTGGAGGGGAAGTGATTTACAGGCGGTTGGCGGTTCAAGTAAGTCATTTCTTTGCTTTTATTTTATTTTACAGAAGTTCAGTTCACTGAGAGAAAGAGAAGAGAGAGAGAGAAGAGCATTTATATATTTGCTGTGTGTGATCGTTACAATTTTGTCTTTAACTCTGATCAACGGACTCTCTCTCTCTCTCTCTCTCTCTCTCTCTCTCTCCTCTCTCTCTCTCTCTCAATTGCTAGTCCATTGAGCCCCTCGCGGCGTAGACGAAATGACAGAAAAGCGCGTAAGAAGCAGTTAATGAAAAATATGGAGAAGCGGCGAAGCTCTAACAAAATCAGGTCCTGGATTCTTCTTTATATCGTCTGCATAGACCCCTTAAATAGAAGGACTAGTATCTTGCACTCTCGGTTGCGAAACTTGGGTCCCACTATTTTATGACGTAATATGTTCACTGTATGTAAACAATGATTTGTATGTATGTAGAACTATATTTGAATGTATGTAAACAATGAGTTTGAATGTATGTAAACATTTTTTACATTTATTCACTTTTTAGTGCCGTATTTTAGTCATAAAATGGGCCTATTTAAGGAGTTTTATGTTTTAGTCGAAAAAGGAATGTAATCTAGCAACATATTGATAAACTAATTGCCAAAACTGTCTTAGACCATAATTGATATAATTTATTTAATTTTGTTTCAGGGGTTTCTACTAACAACGCAATGCCTAAGAAGTGTATGTCTACGGATGTCGAGGAAATTACAGGGATGAACCATACACCAAAGTAGTATCATTTCCAACTGATGAAGTGGAGCGAAACCGTTGGATCGATGCTATGCCAATGAGCGTTCCAGTTTGCTACAGCTGAAGCAGATCTATGCCTGTGCTCATCATTTTGACTGTGAATGGATTACAGTTAAAGGAGGGAAAAAACAAGTCATCCACCATCCATTTTTCCCTGGAGTTTCAAAGTCATGCTTAAAGCAGGTCCCCTCAGCACCCAGAATTACAACTGCTTCAGCAGAGACCCGAGCTGAAAACGAAAGTTGTGGATAAGATCGGCGACTTTTATTCATTTTGTAATGACATCCAGGAGCATATCTCAAAGGATTATCGTATTGTTTGTGATAGTGATGATATTTACATTTCTAAAACTGATGCAAAGGGTCGTTCCGTTATCCAATTTCTCCATTTGCAACATGTGAAATCGTCATTTGGGTTTTTGTATCTTAAATGCGTTGAGAAAATGGAAAGGAAATACCTAAGACATATTTTTCTAAAGCTGGTTTTGTCTGCAAAAAGAATAGCCTTCTCAGTAAAATGGTCCCAGTTTGATAAAATTATGCCATGCATAACAGAGTATGAGTTCAAAGATGCAGACTATCTGAAAAGTGCATACAGGAATTGAGCCATATGAGTTGTTCTGATTCGCCTCATTTTCAGTTTCTTCATTCTCAGTTTACAGTTATTACTCACTCATCCAGAAAGCCGTCGCTTTGACAGAAATCTTTATGTTCTTGGTGCCGAACTCCATAACATTTCACCAGCTGCATATAAAATGCTACGAAAGTCTGGTTCAGTTGTTTTTACCTAGAGTGGAAATGTTGAAAAAAACTTCTCTCCTGTAGTCTACATGATAAAAACTTGGAGCAACGTTTTTCAAAAACTTAAACCTCAGCAGCGTCCTTGTCAACATTCTTTTTGATGAAGTGAAAGCTCACAGAAACACTTAGGTACTCAGGTGGTCGTGTTGTTGGCTACGCTCAAAATGGTTCTTGTGATACCGAAGTTCTCGCAACACATAAAGACCATAATGGCTTTAGTAATTGAAGTTGTCTGCCATTTTGGTGGCCCTAAATATAACTACGCATTTACCCTGTTGCAAAACTTAATTCAGATCAACTCAAGGAAATTCTGGTAGAAGCTCTAGTAGCGGTTAGCGATGCTGGTGGTACTATAATTTCTTGTGTAGGTGATAATTGCAACACAAACGTTGCAGTTTATGGTAAATTAGGTGGTCCTGGTAAAGCTTTCATAAATGCTATAAATTCTCATGCTTTCCTTGTTTTTGACTATGTTCATTCTTTCAAAAATGTAAGAAATAACTGGATACCGTTCAGGATAAGGAACTTTCTTTCATAAAAGATAGAAAAAATGGGATATGTTGCACGATGGAAGGACATAGAAGCACTGTACGATGAAGACAGGAGAAACAGCATCCCGTCTAACCAAGAATCACATACACAGCTGTGTACCCAAAGCCTTTGCAGAGACAAAGCGTGCCTTTTGTTTGTCAAATCTCAATGACAAAACTGTTGCTGCCCTTTCAACTCTAAAGGATAAACTTGGCATTAGCGAGGGCACCATCATTTTTGTTAAGCTGATCACTGATTGTTCCACATGATGAATGTGAAAGATCGGTATTCCGGTATTAACATGCGTGATGATTGTCGTCAACCATGGACCAATAATTGCACTACTTTCAAGAAACTTAATGACTTTGTGATGTTATATCCTCTTGTGCATGGTCAGGTGGTCGAGGTCGGACGCAAAAGCCACAAAGAAGCAAACTGCGAGGCATTGGTGCTGTCTACAAGCCAGCCAACATTGAGGCTGCAGAGTGGCTATTGACTCAGTACAAGTTCACCTATGTGCTACCTGGTGTGTTTTGCTGATGAGGCCCTTGAACAAAGTTCTTGGCCAAGCCAGACAACGCAATGGGGGTAATTTCTACATTGACATTGTAGATATCAAGGCAGCTGCAGCAACCAAGAACCTCCATGCACTTTTGAAATACGAGTCTACGCCGCACAGTCTAATGATGTGCCTTGTACCTCTAAACATTTGCATTGATGATTATCACTTTGACATCACTATTGCTGACACTGAAGACCTAGTTCAATCTAATGACAGTATCAAACATAAAATTATTTTTCTAGCTGGATATCTGGAATACAAATTTCGAGGTAATATTTTGAGTGTCGAAACTAAAGATAACGACGACCATCATATTAATTCAGAGTTTCTCACAAACTTAACTTAAGCAGAGGTGGACTAACTGTACCTCTACTCTCAACAGTGCATTTTGTACACTCAGCCTATAAACTTTTTGATGAGTGCAACTTGCATTGCTGCCGAGCTCATCTCAGCCAAACTTTATCTTGTATCGATAGTCCAATGGTTGCAATTTAAGGAGCATGCCTTACTCTGTCAAACAATTTTTTTTGAAAGCATTGTGCTAGACAACAGTGATAAAGAAAGACACCTTGGCTGCTTGAGAAGAAAAGAAAAATAAAAATTATCTGCTAAAAACTAAACATGTACCTAATGTTATTTATATTATGGGAATTGTTTTTTCAATGATTTTGTTTCTAGAATAAACTATATTGTTTGCTTAGACATGTTCCTGTTGTTTCTCCAGGCTTAACTGTTTATATATGGATTTTAATTCAGTGACAGGTAACTTAAGGTGTGTTTTCCATTGCTTTAATTGAGAGAATATAACAATATTCTGTATGATTTTGTGTTTTTTTATGAGATTTGACCTTTAAATGACCTAGATTTGACCTTTAAATGACCTTCAGATGACATCGTAGGAGGTTAAAAGTATGACAAATGAACTCTTCGAAAAAAAAAAAAAAAACCCTTCAAAAAAAAAAAAAAACCCCTTAAGACACCAGACTGAAGTTCTATCATGTATTTGACACAAATTGTGGGTGGGACGTAAGTTCCAACTTGGGACCCAAGTTCCAGATACCGAGCATAGAGGATACCAGTCCTTCTATTTAAGGGTCTATGATCGTCTGTCTTAACTTTAGTTACTGAATCAGAAGGTGCCGTTATGTGAGTGAATTGATATCAAAATATAGTGTCTTTGCCAAAAAAAATTCCGTGCGGAGATGATAGCTGCTTAAATACACGCGCGATCATTTTCATATTTCATACTTTGGTTCTAAAATTATATCAGCAAGTTAGGCCGTGAACAAAGTTCCTCATTAGACGAGTGGTTTGCTACCTGCTTAACAATCTGGTAGCCGGAGTTCACTCCCCGCTGCTGCCAATGCGGAACCAGAGGAATTTACTTCTTGTGATCAGAAATTCATTTCTCGATATAATGTGGGTCGGATCCCATAATAAGCTGTAGGTTCCGTTGCTAAGTAACCAATTGGTTACTTAGGTCTGGTTAAACTAAGGTATACTTAACTTTAAGCTGTGAACGTTTAATTTAAATTTTACTCGTGAACCTGTTTCTGAATAGAGGCTTAAGTTGAAGTTAGTAGTTTTAGTTTGATATTTATTGCTCGGTATCTCTTATTTAAATAAGTGATATCCGTGTTCTCAGTGGCAATATCTACGTCGGCAATAATTATGGCCTTCTTGGTGATTAAGAGCATGATTTCGAAAATATTTCCTGCGGGTATTTGACGATTAGGCGATAGGTGTGTGATTGCGATTAAGCACAGTTGCTCTTCAGTGCTTAAGCGGTTGAGGGGGAAGATTTGAATTTATTTTTTATTAAATTCATCATTTTTCTTTTCAGTTATTTTTTAAGTTAAAGATTTTAAAGTTCTTAATCACTTTTAAATTCTTAGTTATTTTTAAATTTTTTTATTAGTGTCTCGAATTAGTTGAAAACTAATGTCTAAAGTCAGATCTAATAAAATACCTGGTGGATAAGCGGATAATGCACGAAAATCTCTCTCTCTCTCTCTCTCTCTCTCTCTCTCTCTCTCTCTCTCTCTCTCTCTCTCTCTCTTTAATAATTGTCGAATGTCCCTTGAACTTTACTGTAACACTGAAAAAACTGTGGGTTAGTTTATGATGAAGGGAAAAGGGTCGCGGTCAGACTACAAAATAATTTAATGGAAAGTTCAATGACTTAATAAATAATATATTTGTAAAAGGGTCAGGATTGACCTAGCATATTCTACGAAGGTCATAGGTCAGGAAGATTGCATAAATCAAGATTGGTATTGATTTTGTAGAAGGTTTTCCGTGCAATACCTTTTAAATTTTGAAGCGGTATTCCTAACCATTAACCTCGATCATTTATACTAATGTAACAATTAGCTTTTGGCGAGATGTGTTTTTTTTTTTCTTTTTTTATGCAGAGGCGAAAGGAACTGGCTACCCAGATACCCTAATCTTGACCGCGTTCTAAATAAAACGACGAAAAGAAATGAGAGCAGTTATTCATAGAAGAAGCATCGGGCCTACCTCTTAAAATATGAAAGACTATAAGACTCCGTAAAAAAAATTAGTACAGAATGCAAAGGCTATAATAAATAAAAAAACGAGCACTAAATCCTGAATTCCGAGGATTACCAGAGATGCTGCATGAACAACATTCTGTGTTTTGCCCTTAATATAACGACAAAGATCACTGTAATCCACATATCTAAAGCTCTGAATTATCAAAAGAAATAAAATCGTCAGGTACGACCCATTTGTGGTGATACTGACCCAGAAGAGTCACACGTACCATATTGTACAGGCGTTATTTAAAAGAGATAATATTGTGTAGATCCTCTGAATATTAGCAGGTACTATATTGTACTGGAATTATTTAAACGTTAATAAGGTATAGATCCTCTGAATAGTAAGAAGCATCATATTGTACTGACATATAAAAGAGGTAATAAGGTATGGATCCTCTGAATATTAACAGGCACCATATTGTACTGGCATTATTTAAAAAGCAGAGAATAATTATCGGAAACCTGTAGCGAAGGGAAACAACGAGAGAATTTTGCCTTTGCTCAATATAACTGAAAACAAATAAATACATAACCATGTCTTAAGGTTGAAAATGATCACTGGTTAATAGTTCATTGAATCTTACAGCTAACCTGTCAGCAGCATTCCACTGAAACAGTAATTTATTCTGTTTCTCTCTCTTGTTCCCAAGTTTGTTAAAAAAAAAAAATCAGCTGTCTTTCTGAAATTTTCTGGAATCATTGTTTATGTCGTTTATGTTCTTTCCACAAAGCCATTCGTTTTCGTTCCCTTCATCTCCTTCATCTACGTCTTTCTCTTACATTTTTTCGTTGTCTTATTCACAGTAAATGATCAGTGAAACTTCACAATAAAGATATATTGATAGTTTTTAGAGATTTCTCAAAATCTTTAAAACTATTGATATATCTTCAGTACGAAGTTTCATCCCTCTTTTGTTGTACAAAACGACGAAGAAAAAAGAAATGTGGAGAAAGACGCAGATAAAGGAGATTAAGGGAACTAGAAATGAACGAAAGGATGAATTTAATGCTTAGGGGAGAGACAGATCAACATTGCAGAATGAAGGAAATATGAAAGAAGGGTGCGGAGAAGAAGAAGACGAAGAAGAAAGGGCAAGGGAATGATCCCGAGGGTGAGAGTATTTGGTAGTACGCTTAAGCCAAGATCCATTTTGATGTGGATATTTGGGATTAGGAGAATTAAGTTAGTAAGGTCATAGCAGAAAGGAGACGCTATAGAAAGGCGTAGTGTAACTGTCGATATATATATATATATATATATATATTATATATATATATATATATATATAATATATATATATATATATATATCATTATAGAGATATATATATATATATATCTATATAATGTATATATATATATATATATATATATATATATATATATATATATATATATATATATATATATATATATATATATGTGTGTGTGTGTGTGTGTGTGTGTGTGTGTGTGTGTGTGTGTGTGTGTGTGTGTTTGAAGGCGAAAAGATATAAGGTGAGATTGAGATCTAGTAGTAATAGTTTTTACGTAAGACTTGGTACATATATGGCAAACCAAATTGTTGGAAAAACGGAAAATTATGAATATCAATATGAAACGACTTAAGAAGAGTGAAGAAGACTACTAGGATATTACGTCTTAGCGAAAGGTATACGTAAGCTGGTTTATTGATATCGCAAGTGATGGCGCTATCGTCACTGGCTATAAGAAAATAACTTACTTTTGGTCTCAGCTGAAATCGCCATTATTTGACGATGATGTTACGACAAACCTTGATTAATCAGTCAAATATCTTTTCTTTGGGTCGTTCTCTATAGTAAATCTCGTATGCTAAGAAGAGGTCAGTTGTAACTATAAAGTGTCAATAGTAAGATGACAAAACTGAATATTTCAGTTGAGATTGATTAATTAATTTATCTGGAATAGTTTTTACTGAAATTAGAATTTTATTGCTACTTCAAACTTTATTGGAGTTCGTAAGTGAACTCAGGAATTATGAAATAAGACTATTTTATAAATTTTGTGTATGATCTGGGCAATTTTTAACAATACGAAAATCGTTAGATTTATTTTCTCTATATTTTATTATGGTTCTTGACCAAATTCAGATTCATCTTAAGACTTTGAGGCTTTAGAATTGCTTTCCATTTAAAGAATTCAGTAAAAAAAAATATCAATCCCCTTCATTCTCAGACATCGAAAAAATTTTTTTTTGAAGAGTTTTATGTTATGTAGGTGAATACCATGTTGTATTGATGTAAGCGACAACCGGTACCCGTCTGTTCATGCATTTGCAAATACATCAAAGGAAAATCATGGATTTTTGCAATGCTGCTTTTACTTCAAATGTTTGGATTTTTTTTTGAAAACGAAACTGAGAGATACTTTTTTATTTTTATTTTAGGGAGAAATGGCAAAGCGATGAAAATACTCTTACTTTAATACACACACAACACACACACACACACACACACACACACACACACACACACATATATATATATATATATATATATATATATATATATATATATATATATATTATATATATATATATATTATGACGAAATCCACGAGGGAAAGAGAAACGATGGAGCTCTTCAGGCCTCTCGACTTCTTGTCCTGCTAACTTCTTGTCCTTTGCTTAGCAGGACAAGAAGTCGAAAAGCCTTACAGTGATCCGTCGTTTTCTCTTTCCTTCGTGGATTTTGACATTATTAATATATTCATCACGTTCCTTATTTTCCTGACTCGGTTAAACACCACACACACACACACACACACACACACACACACACACACACACACACACACACACATATATATATATATATATATATATATATATATATATATATATATATATATATATATATATAGATGCTTAAAAAGTCACCAGTAGATGCACGTGACTTCATAAATAAGCGAATACCACGGGAAAATGATAGTCAGAAATCCAAGCGCTTTCGTCTTTATTCAGACATCGTCAAGGAGCTACTAAAGTACAATTGGAGAGGAAAAGGCATCAGGTACAAACAAGATCAGGAATACCAGATGGTTAATTATCAAAAGGGTAAAATAAAAATTAAAAGGGATAATCCAGGATTATCGGATATCACACGGTCACAAACTTAAACAGATTCTGACCCTAAACCGAAATTACAAAGTATCTTTACAGTCCAAAACTTGTAAAACTGAATATATTTATTTTGTTGCTTATATTTATCTACAAATTTTTTCATTATGAAAGCATCAAGTTTAAATTTAAGTCTTGGTTTATTTAAACTTGATGCTTTCCTCTCCAATTGTACTTTAGTAGCTTATATATATATATATATATATATATATATATATATATATATATATATATATATATATATCTATCTATCTATCTATCTATCTATCTATCTATCTATCTATCTATATATATATATATATATATATATATATATATATATATATATATATATATATATATATATATATATATATATATATATATATATATGCATACGTAATATACTTTTTGGATACTCTTGTCACTAC
>NC_087209.1:18184089-18186596 GCF_015104395.2 Macrobrachium nipponense | reverse complement strand
AAATAGAAGCCTTTCTGGCATATAGAACAAGGCTCCGTAAGGGGTAGTGTCGTCAGTGCACCTCACTTGGTGTACTGTAGTCATTACTAAAAGGTATTTGCTGTGTCCCTTCTGCCCCAGCTTGCTCTCGCTATTTATCTTCTTACTCTATCTCCATTTGGGCGTCCTTTCTTCATTCTTATCGTCCAGGCTGTCTAATTCACTCCTTTTTTTTATTCTTATCGTCCAGCTGTCTAATTCACTCCTTTTTTTTTGTTCCCCTGTGGTTGGCTTGTCATCCTAAATTTCATAAAATCATCAGTACAGAGCCAGGTTTACTTTGGTGTTCAGTATAAAACAAGGTTTACTTTGGTGTTGATTTTATTACTTTTTTTGCGTAACCCAATCATATAGATAAAACATTGGTGCTGAAAATTTATTTCTAATTATGCATTTAATTTTGGATCATGGTGAATATGAATGAGAAACAAGGCAGAAGATATGGAGGAATAAGAGTTTATAAGTTGTGGGCAATTTTCCACCACTTTATTACAGTGTCTTCATTGTTGATTCTATTTTTATCCAAGGTCATTTTCACATTTACCCGGACCTTTACGAGGACAGAGAAAGATGGGAAATTTGCACTGAATTAACCTTTGACCCTAAGTCGTATTTATCACAAGTTGTTAACAATAGTTCCAGTAAATTTTTAATGGTTTTCTAGCTTGCCTTTACCAATATCAGAAGTTATCTTCATTTATTATTATTATTATTATTATTATTATTATTATTATTATTATTATTATTATTATTATTATTATTATTATTATTATTATTATTATTATTTGTCCTATTGCACACACATACACACACACACACAGAGTTACACGAAATCTGGAGGTGGCAATCCCAGATATAATTAAGTAAATAATTAATTCATGGCATACTCGATAAAGACTGGAAAATAAATTCATGGCATACTCGATAAAGACTGGAAAATAATTCATGCATACTCGATAAAGACTGGGAAATCGATTCAATGGTATGTAAGATAAGAGTGTTGAAGATAATAATGTTTATTTTCTTATTTCTAAGGCAGCAACCATGAGAAATTAGTTTGAAGGGAGAATAAACAATCTGCTGCAACTAAATCAGCAGTAAACTGCTTTCAGATAATCGCCTAGAGTAGAGATAAGCTCGATATTTATTGCCTTTTAGGATAAAAAGAAAAATATGTAGTCCTTTTGCTTCCCCAGAGTTTACTAATTAATCTTAATCAGCGCTTACTCACGTACTTTTCTTTCTAATACATGTGAAAAATCGAAATGAAAAAAGTTGACTTCTCTTTCGGCCTCCTTTGAAAATTCTTCGTCGTCCCTCAACACACACCCCCCCCCCCCCCAAAAAAAAAGAAAAAAAAAAACAATTTAAAAACGCCTCTTCGCCCCTAAAAAAAAAAAAAAAGAGAAGAAGACGACTTTTGAAGATCAACTTCCTGGTGAATTCGAACTTCCAAACTTCCAATCTAATCTACCGAATCGGCATTTGTCCGAAACAGAAAAAAGAAGAACGAAGAAAAAAAAAAGCTCAACTCTTGAGTCAGCTTTAATCGCGTTGCCTCCCATCAATTTTTTTTTTTTTTTTTTTTTTTTCCAGTTCCTTAGGAATAATTGAGTCCCTTATTTTTGGTGGCGGCGCGATTCGGATTTTTTGTGGAAAGTTTCTGACTTGGGAGTTTTCAGAATCTGTTTTAATGGAAGGGTTATTTCCTCTCTTGTCCCAGACATAAATGTGAGTAATTTCTATTTGAAATATCTAGATTATAAATATGGATAGATAGCCAGATAATTAACAGATGTAAAATATGAATGATAGCCAGTGTTTAATAGATATAGTAAATATGAATAGATATAGAGATAATTATAAATATATGAATGATAGCCGTAATTAATAGAATAAAAAGAATGATAGCCAGATAATTAATATACATAAAAATGATGATAGCCAGCCCATAATAATAAATGTAAGATATGATGATATGCCACACGATAAATAGATATAAATTTGAATAGATAGATAGATAATTATAAATATAAATATTGATTGATAGCCAGGTAATTAATCGATGTAAATATTGAATGATACCCTCCAGATTTAATTTTTACTAATGATATATATAAATGATAGCCAATATAAATATGAATAGATATAAATAATGAATTAGATAGATAGATAATTAATAAGTATAAATATGAATGATAACCAGATGATAATATATATAAGTATGAATAGCTAGCCATAGTAATTAATAGATATAAATATGTTAGTTAATAGCCAGGTAATTGATAAGATAAAAATATGAATATATAGGCAGATAATTAATAGATATAATATGAATAGGTAGCTAAATTAATTAATAGATATAAATAACGGAGATAGCCAGGTATTAATAAATATGAATATGAATAAGATAGCCAATAATTAAGTTATATATAATATGAGTAGATAGCTAGATAATTAACTGATAT
>NC_087209.1:18161589-18179089 GCF_015104395.2 Macrobrachium nipponense | reverse complement strand
TATCGGACACAAAAAGCCATATCACGTGAGGACTGATCCAAGGTGATTAGATGGAGGGCGAACACGGTGTTTTCGATGTGTGGGTTTATCGTTAACGTAATTTCTTTGGAAACTCATTAAATTGACATCGTAGTTTAGAGTTTTTGTTTTGAAGTGATTCTTTATAATCGATCATTCTTTTTTATCCCTAAATAAGATTTTGCTTTTATTTTCAATTCCAGCAACTAAATATTGGAGGTTATGTGTTCTCATCTGTCTCTTTAAATTTTTTTATTTGTGTTTGTGTCTGCCTGTCCACAATATAAATATTATATATATATATATATATATATATATATATATATATATATCTATATATATATGTGTGTGTGTGTGTGTGTATGTATATATGTATATATATATATATATATATATATATATATATATATATATATATATATACTTATACTATGTAGTGTGTGTGTGTGTGTGTGTGTGTGTGCATTTATATTTATATTTATATATAATTGAGTTTTTGAGTTTTTTTATGCTCAATAGATTTTGAGATGGATCAGAGCCTCAGATTTTTTATTTTTTTCGCGCTGGCGGAAGTATTATGTGCTTTCCGTTTGCTTGCTGGTTACACTTGTTGGGCAGTCAGCTCCAAATACTATAAACAAAATAAATATTGTGTAAAATAAGGGTAAATTAAGAATATATAGAGTTCTAGATGTAAAAATATCATTGTGTAGATGGTTGCTTTTAATGAAAAAGTGTGCCTGTATACACACACACACACAAATAGACTATATATATATATATATATATATATATATATATATATTATATATATATATATATATATATATATATATATATTCTTTATATACAGATACATACACACATGCGTACATACATACGTATATTGAATAATCGTACGGATCCCTTTATTTTCTCATTCTTTATGCTATTCAAGCCTTTGCAAATGGAGAGAGTAAAAGTTTTCCTGCCTTTGCCAAATTTTGAAAGTGGCTTTTGTGCTTTACGATGCTCTTCGGTATGCAATATACGGCAAGACTTTCGCCACTTCTGAAAGTGCACCTTTGGGAGTGATAAGAATATCCTTTACTATTTCTATACGTATATATATATATACGTATATATATATATATATATATATATATATATATATATATATATATATATATATATATATATATATATATGGGTGTGTGTGTGTGTGTGTGCGTGTTTGTGTGTTTGTGTGTGTGTTCTTAATGTTTCTTTCTTTGAACCTGTATATAATATGAAAGTTTGGTTGTGCGATAGTTTAAAAAACGCTTCCAATCTACTGGCTGGGACGTAGTCTCCTTAATATGGCATTCCACTGTCTTTGGCTTATGTTCCAATCCACACACATAGTAGACTGGTAGCGAATTTGAAGTTTTATCTTTTCGCCTAACGCACTCAGGTAGGCTTTTCTTTCCTTTGCTTACCTAGTTTTTCCAGATGTTATCTTTCTTTCTTTGTCTCATCTTCTCCTCACGCCCCCACCCCCTCTTCAGCATCGCTTCCAAGGTGTAGTCTGTGATGTCTTCGAAATATTGAGACCTTGAGAAAATCGTTCGAATCAGTTTTACGTGGGAAAGGTCACGTTTTGGAATCAGACTTTTTTTTTCGGGAACGAGTTATTTATAAATCTGTCTAGTGAGAGAGAGAGAGAGAGAGAGAGAGAGAGAGAGAGAGAGAGAGAGAGAGAGAGAGAGAGCGCACGCCTGTTGGTGAACATGGAAACTAGTGATCTAGGTCATCTTTGCACTGCAAAGGTTTATTTAAGTGAAAGTGATTTACAGGCGGTTGGCGGTTCAAGTAAGTCATTTCTTTACTTTTATTTTATTTTACAGAAGTCAGTTCACTGAGAGAGAGAGAGAGAGAGAGAGAGAGAGAGAGAGAGAGAGAGAGAAAGGATGAGCATTTATATACTGCCTGTGTGTGATCGTTACAATTTCGTCTTTAACTCTGATCAACGGACTCACTCTCTCTCTCTCTCTCTCTCTCTCTCTCTCTCTCTCTCTCTCTCTCTCTCTCTCTCAATTACTAGTCCATGAAGCCCCTCGCGTCGTAGACAAAATGAAAGAAAAGTGCGTAAGAAGCAGTTAATGAAAAATATGAGAAGCGGCGAAGCTCTAACAAAATCAAGTCCTGGATTCTTCTTTGTAAATCGTTTGTCTTAACTTCAGTTACTGAATCAGAAGGTGCCGTATGTGAGTGAATTGATATCAAAATATATTGTCTTTGCCAAAAAATCCCGTGCGGAGATGATAGCTGCTTAAATACACGTCGGCGATCATTTTCATACTTTCATACTTTGGTTCTAAAATTATATCAGCAAGTTAGGCCGTGAACAAAGTTCCTCATTAGACGAGTGGTTTGCTACCTGCTTAACAATCTGGTAGCCAGAAGTTCACTCCCCCGCTGCTGCCAATACGGAACCAGAGGAATTTACTTCTTGTGATCAGAAATTCATTTCTCGATATAATGTGGGTCGGGTCCCACAATAAACTGTAGGTCCCGTTGCTAAGTAACCAATTGGTTCCTAGCCACGTAAATAAAAATCTAGTCCTTCGTGCCAGCCCTTGGAGACCTGTTAATCATCTCGGTGGTCTGGTTAAACTAAGATATATTTAACTTTAAGCTGTGAACGTTTAATTTAAATTTTACTCGTGAACCTGGTTCTGAATAGAGGCTTAAGTTGAAGTTAGTTGTTTTAGTTTGATATTTATTGCTCGGTCTCTCTTATTTAAATAAGTGATATCCGTGTTCTCAGTGACATTATCTACGTCGGCAATAATTATGGCCTTATTGGTGATTAAGAGCATGATTTCTAAAATTTCTCCCGCGGGTATTAGACGATTAGGCGAGAAGTGTGTGTTTGCGACTTCAACACAGTTGCTCTTCAATGGTTAAGGGGGAAGATTTTAATTTATGTTTATTATTAAATTCATCATTTTTCTTTTCAGTTATTTTTAAAGTTAAAGATTTTAAAGTTCTTAATCACTTTTAAATTCTTAGATTTTTAAAAAATTTTTTATTAGTGTCTCGAATTAGTTGAAAACTAATGTCAGATCTAATAAAATACCTGGTGGATAAGCGGATAATGCACGAAAATCTCTCTCTCTCTCTCTCTCTCTCTCTCTCTCTCTCTCTCTCTCTCTCTCTCTCTCTCTTTAATAATTGTCAAATGTCCCTTGAACTTTACTGTAACACTGAAAAAACTGTGGGTTAATTTATGATGAAGGGAAAAGGGTCGCGGTCAGACTACAAAATAATTTAATGGAAAATAAATGACTTAATAAATAATATATTTGTAAAAGGGTCAGGATTGACCTAGCATATTCTACGAAGGTCATAGGTCAGGAAGATTGCATAAATCAAAATTAGTATTGATTTTGTAGAAGGTTTTCCGTGCAATACCTTTTAAATTTTGAAGCGGTATTCCTAACCATTAACCTCGATCATTTACACTAATGTAACAATTAGCTTTTGGCGAGATGTGTTTTTTTTTTTCTTTTTTATGCAGAGGCCAAAGGAACTGGCTACCCAGATACCCTAATCTTGACCGCGTTCTAAATAAAACGACGAAAAGAAATGAGAGCAGTTATTCATAAAAGAAGCATCGGGCCTACCTCTTAAGACTTCGTAAAAACAAAAAATTAATACAGAATGCATAGGCTATAAAAAAAAAAACGAGCACTAAATCCTGAATTCCGAGGATTACCAAAGATGCTGCATGAACAACATTCTGTCTTTTGCCCTTAATATAACGACAAATATCACTGTAATCCACATATCTAAGGCTTTGAATTATCAAAAGGAAATAAAATCGTCAGGTACGACCCAGTTGTGGTGATATTGACCTAGAAGAGTAACACGTACCGTATTGTACAGGCGTTATTTAAAAGACAGATAATATTGTGTAGATCCTCTGAATATTAACAGGCACTATATTGTACTGGAATTATTTAAAAGACAGTTAATAAGGTATAGATCCTCTGAATAGTAACAAGGCATCATATTGTACTGACATATAAAAGAGTTAATAAGGTATGGATCCTCTGAATATTAACAGGCACCATATTGCACTGGCATTATTTAAAAGACATAATATCGTATAGATCCTCTGAATATTATTAACAGGCGCTATATCGTAGGGGCATTATTCAAAAACGCAGAGGAATAATTATCGGGACACCTGTAAGCGAAGGGAAAACAAACGAGAATTTTGCCTTTGCTCATATAACTGAAAACAAATAAATACATAAAACCATGTCTTAAGGTTGAAAATTATCACTGGTTAAAGTTAGTTTCATTGAATCTTACAGCTACCTGTCAGAAGCATTCCACTGAAACAGTAATTGATTCTCTTCTCTCTCTTTTGTTCCCAATTGTTTAAAAAAAAAAAAAAAAAAAAGCTGTCTTTCTGAAATTTTCTGGAGTCATTGTTTATGTCGTTTATGTTCTTTCCACAAAGCTATTCGTTTTTTCGTTCACTTCATCTCATTATTCCTACGTCTTTCTCTTACATTTTTTCGTTGTCTTATCACGTAATTTTATGGGTGAAACTTCACAATAAAGATATATTGATAGTTTTAGAGATTTCGCTAAATCTTTGAAACTATTTGATATATCTTCAAGGTACGAAGTTTCATCCCCCATTTTGTTGTACAAAACGACGAAGAAATGTAGGGAGAAAAGACACAGATAAGGAGATTAAGGGACTAGAAATGAACGGAAGGATGAATTTAATGCTTAGGGGAGAGACAGATCAACATTGCAGAATGAAGGGATATGAAAGAAGGGTGCGGAGAGAGAAGAAGAAGAAGAAGAAGAAGAAGAAGAAGAAGAAGAAAAGAAAGAAGAAAAAGGGCGAGGGATGATCCCGAAAGGGGGTGAGCGATATTTGGTAGTAGCTTAAGCCAAGATCCATTTTGATGTGGAATATTTGGGATTAGGAGAATTAAGGGGTAGTAAGGTCATAGCAGAAAGGAGACGCTATAGAAAGGCGTCAGTAACTGTCGATATATATATATATATATATATATATATATATATATATATATATATATATATATATATATATATATATAAATGTGTGTGTGTGCGCGTGCGTGTGCGTGTGTTTGAAGGCGAAAAGATATAAGGTGAGATTGAGATCTAGTAGTGATAGCTTTACGTAAGACTTGGTACATATATAGCAAACCAAATTGGAAAAATGGAAAATTATGAATATAAATATGAAAGGACTTAAAAAGAGTGGAGAAGACTACTAGGATATTACTCCATAGCGAAAGGTATACGTAAAGCTGGTTAAATGATATCGCAAGTGATGGCGCTATCGTCACTGGCTATAAGAAAATACTTACTTTTGGTCTCAGCTGAAATCGCCATTATTTGACGATGATGTTACGACAAACCCTTGATTAATCAGTCAAATATCTTTTCTGTGGGTCGTTCTCTATAGTAAATATCGTATGCTAAGAGAGCTCAGTGTAACTATAAAGTGTCTATAGTAAGATGACAAAACTGAATATTTCAGTTGAGATTGATTAATTAATTTATCTGGAAAAGTTTTTACTGGAAATTAGAATTTTTATTGCTACTTCAAACTTTATTGGAGTTCGTAAGTGAAACTCAGGAATTATGAAATAAAACTATTTTATAATTTTGTGTAAGATCTGGCAAGTTTTAACAATACGAAAATCGTTAGACTTTTTCTCTCTATATTTTATTACGGTTCTTGACCAAATTCAGATTCATCTTAGACACTGAGGCTTTAGATTTGCTTACCATTAAAGAATTTCAGTAAAAAAAAAAAAAAAAATCAATCCCCTTCATTCTCAGACATCGAAAAAAAAAAAGAATTTGAAGAGTTTCGTTCACTGCCCACGTTTTATGTTATGTGGTGAATACCATGTTGTAGATGTAAGCGACACCGGTACCCGTCTGTTCATGCATTTACAAATACATCAAAGGAAATCATGGGATTTTGCAATGCTGCTTTTACTTCAAATGGTCTGGATTTTTTTTCTAAACTGAGAGAGACATTTTTATTTAGGGGAAAATGGCAAAGCGATGAAAGATAACTTTTACTTTAATACAAACACACACACACACACACACACACACACACACACACAAATATATATATATATAATAATATATATAATATATATATATAGATATATACATATGACAAATTTTTTATATATATATATATATATACTATATATATATATATATATATATATATATATATTATGACGAAATCCACGAGGAAAGAGAAACGATGGAGTTCTGAAAGGCCTCTCGACTTTTGTCCTTTGCTTAGCAGGACAAGAAGTCGAAAGGCCTTACAGTGCTCCGTCGTTTCTCTTTCCTTCGTGGATTTGACTTTATTAATATATTCATCACGTTCCTTATTTTCCTGATTTGCGGTTAAACACACACACACACACACACACACACACACACACACACACACACACACACATATATATATATATATATAAATATATATAAAATTTATATATGCATAGTATACTTTGGATACTCTTGTCACTACAAAGCCTTGAATCCGAGGGGAAAATCAAATGAAGAAACCTCACACACACACACACACACACACACTCTGTCGTAGTTTAACCTTGAAAATGGGACAAAAATGTGAGTAAAAAAATTCCTTCGAAATCCCAGGGCGGTCGAGGGATCCTTCACACAATAAAAAAAATCACAGATATCAGGAATCCTTTAAAAAGGGGGAAATTTTTTTGCTGGATAGGAAATAAAGACCCCGGAAGAGGGAAAAAGAGAATTGGCCATTCACCCTGTCTGGATTTTTTTTTCTTTTAGGTCATAGAAAACGGAGCCATCTCATCATTTTGAAAGAATAAGGGCACATTTATTCTGCAGTAAAATTCTGTTATATAATCCGAAAGAAATGAAAGAGCTCTCTGTTGTATTACTATTATGTTTTGGGCAGATAACATGAAAATTACTGTCCAGTGTGAAATTACATGACAGGATACTCTACTTTCGGATGAGGAAAATAAATCATTTTGAATTTTGAGAGTCGGTCCAAGTTACTGAGGCCTTAAACGGTTCACCTTAAGATTAAATTTTATTAGACGCCATTACCTGGTATTGTGTAAACGAGATGGTGCCATTATCTCAATCAATCAAACATACGCAATATTTATATATAGTTGTGTGTGTGTGTGTTTGTGGGTGGGTGTGTGTATGATCACATCTCTTGATAACCTGAGTCAAAGGGAAAACGGTTTTGGATGGAAGCCAAGTTTGAATAGAGGGTGGTATAAAGGAAGACACTAGGGACCAGGAATACGCCTCACAAGCTTGATTTCGTCTTGTGAATGGTTCCATGGTCTTCATTCAGTTTTCGTAGCGTGTTTGTGAACTTCAGAAACTGGTACGATGTTTGGAGGTTTTCGTAATGTAGGAGTTTTTTTTTCTTACTTTGTCATCCTAGCGTGATTGTATTTGTAATTTTTTCCGTTATAGACATCTTGTAATGCATTCCTAGTGTGATGAAATGGCGTATGTAATTTTTTCCACATATTGAGAAAATTGGCTACGAAGATGTAGATATTATGCAGTGTCTACTTTGCTCATTTTTTGAAGATTCTAATATCACTCAGTGCATCTAATTAGCTCATCTTTTGAAGAAATTTGGTTTGAAAATGGGACAAACACAGACACCTCAAGTTTTGAAATGCCATAGGGTACCAAAAGCTGAGACACTTTGGCTGGGAAAAATAAAAAAACTTGAAAAATGGGATACGCCATTTCGTCAAAACCTGGACGATTTGAAAAGTCTTTCCATTTGTTTAAGATATCTATCAGAGAATTCCGTAGGAACAAATAGATATCGATATCAGAAATAGGTGGTATCTACCAATATTTATCGTGCTTGATCTTACATAAGACATTAAAACCCGAATGTTTACCAATTAAAACGCATTCATTCGTAAAAAGATATATGAAATAACGAAAAAATACAACGGATAGAGCGAGGCAACTGGAGATGATGAAACTCAGCGTCAGGTCGGGGAAAATAGGCAAAATTAAATATTGAAATGAGAGACAGAGAAAAGAAGAGAAAAAGCTCGTTGTTGCAAAGGGATTATGCTTTTTTATTTTTTTATTTTGGTATTAACCTGTTTTTGATTGACATTATGTGAGCACGAAACATGGGAGAAATATTTTTCTTAAGGGTTTAAAATGAAGCGTGAGATACCAATTGTTCTTTGTATAATTTTAGGAATGGAAATAATTTTATGGGTAGTTCAAGAATATTTGGTCAATATTGAGTATAGGGTAAGGTTAAGTATGCTTCTATTTATTAGATCTAAGCATGATTGTATCTGATTATTTAATCGAAATAATTTTATCCAACCATGCTTATCTCTTATTTATTATTTCCAATTGTGCATGTATTTCTTATTTTACGTAGATATGCATGTAACTGATAATTATATCTAAATGTGTCTGTTTCTTGTTATTGTATCCAAGTATACTTGTATTTTGTTTTATCAAAACTACAGGGGCGCAAAGATTCTATTTGATGAATGCGACTATATTGAAATACGGTCCATTGCCCGATTGCCACTGAACGTTTAATCATCTCGTTCAAATAACAGATCCATCATCGAAACTGGTGATAAATTTCGCTGGTTATCATCGTCTGCCCCTTTATTGATGAAATATATGACCGTACTTTATTTTACGTGATATACCACGCGAGCCGTAGAACCTCTGTCGCTCAAAATATATTTCCGAGTCGGATGCTGCTTCTAGCAAATGGTTTGGAACCATTAGAAGCGATCGTGCACCGATAGGATTAGATATTGTCTATGGTTTTCAAGGCTGATATTTTCTGATATACGTTCGTGAACATAGAGAGATGAAATTGCATTTATTTTTTGGGGTAAGCGAATCTCAGGCAATTTATCGTTTTACCGATTAACCTTGTTGTGTTAATTGTTTTACGTAATATTAGCGTGAAAATCATGAAAATGATTACCTGGCTGTGCTGACGTAGTAGTACTGTTATCGTTTGGAATGTGGTTTTATTTGGATTTAATGATGACAATCTTTATATCAAGAATGTGTTCCCCTAATTCTTTGTTTTAATACTATGTAAATGGATATCGCTACAGACAAAAAAAAAAAAAAAAAAAAGAAATATATGTTGATTTCGGGCGTTTTTGTAGGTATAAAGTAATGCTACCAAATTAATGAAAATCGAATAGAAAAGCAAAATAGACTCTCATTGTTTATTTAATTTTCTCATTGTATTGATCACTTTTCTCTCGAACAAATGTGACTACTAACATGCAACGTTCTAAGTGACAGAAGGGGATCTCAGAATAAGGAAGAAAAATAGATTACTAATGTAAACACCGCTAGACTAGTCAAATAATGAGCGGTAAAATCTTAATATACCGAGGTAAGCGGCGAGTCTGCCAATAAATTTGCTATGGTTTCCAGTTTGTGGAGTGTTCTGCTAAGGAAAAAGTAACTTTATTCTACCAAGAGAATAGCCACTTTATTTTTCTATGTGTTCTGTGTACTTGTGTAAGTAGTGATGGGTACTTGATGACAGAAAAACAAAAAGGGGTGATTATAAAGAAGGCTTAATGAGACGATATTTCCAATAAAATGATGGAGCGAATTCTGCTATTGGGCGGTACAAACCGTTGTGTCCATATATCCGTATTGAAATTAATACAAAGAGACGTTTTATGAACAAGTGTATATTCTGTTCAGTGTTCTTAATTTGTCTTAACATATGTCTCTTAAAACAGTCATAATTTATTAAATCTGTCTTTTTTTCAGGTCAGTGATGTTTGCCAAGCGTTGCAGTTACAATTTATGGTGTTTGCAAAGTAATGGTGCGTTGAAAATATATATTCATCATATAACATATGCATCAAGCGTACTTGGGGTTGACTCTATGTACTTATAATTGTACATGTAAGGTAAGTGTCAAATTCGAGAGAACTACTTAAGTACTATTTACGTAGAGTGAATATTGTTTTTTTTGTATTGATAAAATACTATTATTAGGGCCTTTCTCTTACTGTCATCACTGCTTACTGGCAGTTGCAGTGCGAAGAACTGACAGTAGCATTAAGTGGGTCTTTGATATCATAGGATCAGTACCTCAATTTAGACGCCTTTGACAATTTAGAATTAGGGTTTAGAATTGGCAGCTCTCATCAACATAGGATTAGGGCTTGACATTAGCAGCTCTTTTCAACGTAAGATTAATCGAATTAGTGACCGTGACAGCATAAGCTTAGGGTTTTAGATTAATAAAACTTAAAAATATAATGGTTAAGGCTACAAATATGCAACCACCGGGAACTCGGTATTGAGACAATTTTCTAATATGTCAAAGCAATGTAGGAGTTTTAGAGCATACGCCTAAGGTAAAGTTATTCTATCACACACGATTCTTCAGATTACGATGTCGTGAGGTTTATTCTTTTTTTTTTTTATCTTTAACATGTTCATCCAAAATGTTCCTTAATATGAATGAGCATAAACAACCACACACACACACACACACACACACACACACACACATGCATACTATGTATATGAATAACTTGATCACGAAATATATAAGACGTGAAGCTCTGTATAAATAAAGGTAATGCCACGGAGGAAAATGAAGGCAGTTCTCGTTTTTCATTTTCATCCGTGGCATAATCTTTATTTATACTATGTATATATGTAGTGTATATGTGTGTGTATGTATGTATATATGCGAGCGCGAACACATGTATATTTATATGATGATATATATATATATATATATATTATATATATATATATATATGTGTGTGTGTGTGTGGTGTGTGTGTGTGTGTGTGTGTGTGTGTGTATGTGTGTCTGTATGTGTTCGCGCGTGTGTGTGTGTGTTTATAAAACACATGCACCCCGCGACCTGAGTCTTAGTTCTATCTGTTTAAGATTTGATTACGTCAAAGAATAAGCTGGCGCGGAAATTAAAAAAATGAGAATTGTATCACTTTAGACGATGGTTCAAAGGAGGCTTGATATCAGGCTCTCTCTCTCTCTCTCTCTCTCTCTCTCTCTCTCTCTCTCTCTCTCTCTCGTCCGGAAGTTCGGCTTCTTTCAAATGTTTGGCAGAGTCCTTTAATATCATCCCAGTCTTATCAAAGGAATTTGGTTCTGACTGCGCATTTAATTTTTATTGAAAGAGCTTAGTTTTGTTTTGGATATTATCTCGACCCTTTGTAAAGTGGAGACCTTATTAGTGAGGATGATAGTGTTACGTAGGTAATATATATATATATATATATATATATATATATATATATATATATATATATATATATAATGTGTGTGTGAGTGTGTTTGTATATTTATATGTATGCATGTGTGTGTTTATATCCAAAATTATTTAGATTTCATTTGTTATCCTGCGATTGGGCAGTCTTTTCTTAAGTGCAGCTATATTTTTAAGCTTTATGCAGCGTTTTCGAGCGTATTTTCTGTTAGTCTATTAATTACTTTACTATCGTAGAATATGACCTTCCCTATTCTATACAGGAAGGCTGTAGTACTAATATTCAAGTTTTTGTAACTTTCTTCCCAGGTGTCTCACTATTATATGTATTGAAACACCGTATCCGGCCCTCACCCCACCCCCTTTTTTTGTACCTGATCCATGTATGGAATATCCGTCTTGAAATCTCGCTTGACGTGTTTTTTTTTTTTTTTTATTCTCATTGTCTAATGAACAGAGAGCTAATGCATCTTACACATCATAACCTCAATCATATTTATCTATTTACTATTTTTTGCTTTGATGAATTTTCATAGCCAAAGTTTTTTTTTTCTCTTTTTTGCATCATAAAGATAAACGGTTTAGTGCGGACGAAATGTAAAGAGATGGTGAATTAGCTTCTTTCCTACACGGAAATTGCATAATGCGCACAAAATGCCGCAGTTCAACATTTTTAGCATTTTTGTTTTACCTTTTTCATTGCGATTTATTGTATTTCCGTGAGATTTTGTACGTATGAACTGGCATTCTCTCTCTACCACGACACACAATCACACACCAAGTTGCTTCCAATCCTACAGATGCTATTTCGAATTATTTAACGCTACAGTCGGCCACTTTGTCCCATCTATACCATCCACTGTTAGGATGTGGGACTCTTTGTATTTCTTTGTACTTCCTAAGTCATTTAGCCTTTCAGGAGAACGTTAATTTCACAAGGGAAAAAAAGTTTTTACTTTTTATTTAATTTATTTTTATTTTTTTCCCGTAAAATCAAGTACTTGAACATTTATTAATACATCGTCATAAATAGGACGAACATGAAGAACCCTCTGTTCTTCCCCATTTTCAATCTTCTGCTGTGTTTCCTTCCCTCCCCTCCTCCTTCTCCCTCTCCCTCTCCCTCTCCATCTCCCCCCCCTCTCCCTCTCCCTCGTTATCCTTCTTTACTTATGAAATGGTAACACTCCTTAATATGTTTTAAGAATCTTCTTTGTGTCAGTTGGACTGGACTCAGTCTTCCAGAAATGAACGTAATTATGTGTCGTATTCTTTTTTCTCTTCCCTTCTTTTTAAGTGAGGACTCACGCTTGATTATTTATGTTTTTTTGTGTGGGGGCTGTATTTTCCTGTTTGACTCGAGTTTTCAATCCGTCTTTTCTAGTTTTTTTTTTTTTTTGAATCTCAAACAACCACAGAATTGTAAAACATGACGCACTTCAAATTCTCCTTCATCATGTCTTTCATTCATTTAGTAATTATTGTGATATTCTACCATTTAAAGAGACTCTTTGCGTTGTTGAAATGTTGAATATTTTCTCTTTGCGTGATTCCTTTGGCAACTGGAAATGAAATTTTAATACTCGAATTTACTGAAATGATATTGAGATGAAATTTATATATATATATATATATATATATATATATATATATATATATATATATATATATATATATATATCTTACAAGTGTGTAATGTTAATGAATCACATATCATGTCTTGCTTGGAGACAAGCTGAGCTGTAAGGGCAGCTTACTTGAGCGAAGGAATTTGAGTACGCAAGCAGTTTAACCGAGAGACTGCTCGCCCTGTCGTCAAGCATGTACATTCGTTTGTACGGATGTTACAGGCCTAATAGTCCCAAGGCACTTGCGAAAGTCATATTCAAAGAGGTCAGGTGGTACACGCCGAGTGTTGGAGAGAAAGCCCATCGTAAAGGTATGATACATTTTGTAAGACTTAGAAAACCGTTACCTTTGAAAAGAGAGAGAAGTGTGAAATACTTTCTTTACTTAGATACTTTGAAAAGAGTGATGTGTGAAGTGTATCTTTTATCCATTATTATCTTTATTACAGATGGGTCCTATTCCATGGCTAATTTAGAGACGGGATTCTCTAACCTGACTAATATAATGAACTTATTGACATTTTGGGTCTGGGAGTGAATTCTTAGTCAGGAGGGTAGAATGTTAACTTACTGGTTTCTTTATGGGCAGATTTGGGTTTTCTGTCATTATGACTTGTTAATCATTTTGTTTCTATTATTTTATATTCAACTGCTTTGGGTAATAAATAGCATAGTTTTATACTTACGAGATCTTAATAGCCTAACGACATGGTTGCAGACAGAGGGCACCATTGACGACATGTAAGGGTTTCTAATTTGTGTAGTTAGGGAAAAGGGGGAATAATATATATAGTATATATATATATATCTATTATATTATTATAAATATATCTACTAATATATCTAATGTATAAACATATATATACATATATATGCATCTATATATGTATATATATATACTATAATATATATAAATATTTATTATACATACACACACACACACACACACACATATATATATATATATATATATATATATATATATATATAATATATATATATATATATATATATATTACTGGTAATCTTCTTAGGCACGAAGATATAGTAATTCAGTTGTATTCCACATAGGAAAATGAAAAAGGTATGTCTCAGAAAATGCCCAACAGTTTCGTCCTCCAATGGACCTCTTCTTGGAGCGTTTATTAAGGAAAGAGATAAAGTTTACAGTGCATGCGGCCAGAAAGAAACCTAAAATGTTTTTAACATACAGTTACCAAAAACTAGCAGTTTGAGCTACAAACTATTCAGCAGTAAAATAACAATAAAAACAAGAATGAGCAAATGAAAAATACCAAAATATCTAACGAGGTAATACATCCATTTGAAACAGCATAACATACAGTACATATTAACAAGCCTATACTATATGATAGTTAATGGATAACATTATCCAATTTGTACTGACGTTTCATGACATGTAAGATAAAAGGATCTAATTTATACAAACCAGGCGATAAATTAAAATTTTTTCCTTTGCTGTGAACAATGCAAGCTGTTTCTATCAAATTTCTTTCAATAAAACCTGTGCTCTTAAACAAAATCTTTGACCCGAGCCAGTCAATCGGTGCATTACATAAACTACTATGAACACATAAAGCATTGCTCGTATTATTTGTTCGTATATTATATTTATGATTTAAAATGCGTTTTTCGAGTGTCTTCCCAGATTGTCCTATATAAAAACTACCGCACTTGCATGGGATCTTATAAAGCTAATGTTGTTGTTGTTTTGGATCGAGGAGACTATGTTGATAAAATGAACATGTTAAATGACCAAGATACGTATGAACATTTGATTTCTAATCCTTGTGAGCGAGTAAATGCCCAGTTTCATAAAAGATTGAGAAAGATATTTGGGAACAATCAATATATGGTTAGTACGTTTACTACTGTAAATGCTAGACTTCCCTATTTGTATGGTACAGTTAAAACCCATAAGGAAGGACAACCATTACGTCCTATAATTAGTACTATTGGTTCAGTGTCTTACAAACTTTCTAAATTCTTAGTAACATTATTGCAACCACTTGTAGGTACAATATCTAATTCGCATGTTGAAAATAATTTAGATTTTGTAAACAGAATAATCGGGAAAGCTCCAAAAGATGATGAAATAATGGTAAGCTTTGATGTTAAAAGTCTGTTCACCTGTGTACCTGTCAACGACGTCTTAGAATTTTTAAATAGCGAACTAAATAAACATGTCATGTCTTTGCCTAATCACGTAATTTTAGAACTAATTAGACTGTGCGTGGTTGACACTTGTTTTATTTTTAATGGCAAATTTTACCGACAAAAATTTGGAATGCAGATGGGTAATTGCTTGTCCCCAGTATTATCAAATATTTACATGGAATTTTATGAATCTAGAATAGCTAATTCAATTATGGCAGATTGTTTTCTGGGTTAGATATGTTGACGATGTATTTGCGGTACTGAAAACTTCTATTGACATTCAGAAGATTTTAAGAGACCTCAATAATTTAGTCCCCTCTATAACTTTTACGGTTGACGAAGAAGACAATGGTGTTATCTCATTTTTGGATGTTACAGTTGTGAGGTCAGTTGTAAGTTCTAGCTACAAGTTTAAAATATACAGAAAACCTACTAATAACAATCTTATTATTAGCAATTACTCCTCACACAAAGTAGAAGTAAAACTCTCAGCATTAAGATCAATGTTTCTTAGAGCTCTTAATATCTGCAGTCCGGAATTTATCAGTGAGGAACTAGAATTTATATATCAAGTTGGTATTGAAAATAATTTTAAATTGGTTGGAAGATATTGATTTACAGTCTAAAGTTAGCACGAAAACATTTTATTCATATGAGGAGAAAAACAGAAAAACTGGATTTTGTTATATGTTTCCCATACCATCCCACATTAGAATCTATAGTCTACCCCCTAAAGCTACTTGGTTTTAGTACAACTTTTTATATCCTAGCACCATTGGAAAAACTTTAATTCATAATAGTCCGGGAGAACAATGAAGGAGTCATATATAAGATCCCATGCAGTGCGGTAGTTTTTTATATAGGACAATCTGGGAAGACACTCGAAAAACGCATTTTAAATCATAAATATAATATACGAACAAATAATACGAGCAATGCTTTATGTGTTCATAGTAGTTTATGTAATGCACCGATTGACTGGCTCGGGTCAAAGATTTTGTTTAAGAGCACAGGTTTTATTGAAAGAAATTTGATAGAAACAGCTTGCATTGTTCACAGCAAAGGAAAAAAACTTTTAATTTATCGCCTGGTTTGTATAAATTAGATCCTTTTATCTTACATGTCATGAAACGTCAGTACAAATTGGATAATGTATCCATTAACTATCATATAGTATAGGCTTGTTAATATGTACGTATGTTATGCTGTTTCAAATGGATGTATTACCTCGTTAGATATTTTGGTATTTTTCTTTGCTCAACTGCTATTCTTGTTTTTATTGTTATTTTACTGCTGAATAGTTTGTAGCTCAAACTGCTAGTTTTTGGTAACTGTATGTTTAAAACATTTTTAGGCCTTTCTTGGCCGCATGCACTGTAACTTTATCTCTTTCCTTAATAAACGCTCCAAGAAGAGGTCCATTGGAGGACGAAACTGTTGGGCATTTTCTGAGATATACCTTTTTTTCATTTCCTATGTGGAATACAACTGAATATATATATATATATTATATATATATATATATATATATATATATATATATATATATATATATATATACACGTATAAGTAAATAGACTAACCACCAAGACGAATTAATTTAATCAAATAGAATTTGTTTCCTTAACGTCGTGATAGAATATTAATATATTCATTTATGAAACATAAAAAAAAAAACTGACTGTTGCTCTGTATTGGTGTCTAACATTCCCATAAAACTTCCGAGATACCCAAATCCCTTTCTCAAAACGGCGGCAATAAACTGTGTTTTTTTATGTTCTCTGTTCATATTGGCATGCATGCTGATATTTCCTGTCCCTTTTCCACAGTGGTGTGAGCAATACTGCTTAATCCTGCCCTTGGAAGCAGGATATATTATTATTATTATTATTATTATTATTATTTTTATTATTATTATTTTTTTTTTTTTTATTTAATTTTTTTTTTTCTCTCTATCACAGTCCTCCAATTCGACTGGGTGGTATTTATAGTGTGGGGTTCCGGGTTGCATCCTGCCTCCTTAGGAGTCCATCACTTTTCTTACTATGCGCGACGTTTCTAGGATCACACTCTTCTGCATGAGTCCTGGAGCTACTTCAGCCTCTAGTTTTTCTAGATTCCTTTTCAGGGATCTTGGGATCGTGCCTAGTGCTCCTATGATTATGGGTACGATTTCCACTGGCATATCCCATATCCTTGTTATTTCTATTTTCAGATCTTGATACTTAAAATTTTTTTTTTCCCTTTTTCTTTTCACAAATCTGGTGTCCCATGGAATTGCGACATCAATGAGTGATACTTTCTTCTTAACTTTGTC
>NC_087209.1:18144089-18154089 GCF_015104395.2 Macrobrachium nipponense | reverse complement strand
TTCCCGAACTATAAATGCGTTTATCACTGAAACATGGAAATAAAGCCTTTCAGCTGCAAATATGGGCTTTTTGAGCCAAAATGATATCGAGTAATGTTCTGTTGTTTTATGGCACCAAAAATAGATTTCATTTGGGTGGTATCATTAATCAACTTCACGTGCAGAACGGAATTCATGTACTCCAAATAATTAACCCTTTTTAGGCTATTTTTCTGGGCGTAACAATGTTAATTTTCCATTTTCTAAGATTTTGTGAATAATGGGCCGGTGTATAAAACGTTATGCTTATATTCATATTCAACAAGTTGGGAATTTATTTTTATTACAGTCGTTACAGACTTGGATACATATGAGAAGAACATATTACAGTCCTTTATTGCATTACGATCCACAGTTGTGGAAAATTGTAGCTCGTTCACACTTCTAACTTGGCTTTCGTTCTGCTATTATTATTATTATTATTATTATTATTATTATTATTATTATTATTATTATTATTATTATTATTATTATTATTATTATCGATGTTGTTAATGTCTGCGTTTTCTTTGTCGTTGGTTTATGATTGGTACTCTGCAGGTTACGTTATATTAGTAGTAATCGTAAAAGAATGTTTTGATGTAGAGACATTAAATTCTATCAGCCTCACCCATTAACAAGAGAAGTCAGATTAACCATGTAAATATATTTTGGACAATGTCTTTTTATGAGGAAAATAGACAGAGGAAAACAATCTGTAAAATATTTTTTTGCAAGGAAATATCTGCAAAACAAAAAGCAAAAGCATTTCAAGGTATTCTCTCCTTAGCGATCACAGACGCGGGTTACAGAGTAGAGGAATAGGGGTAGAATTCAGAAGACCTGGGGGAAAAAAATAAAGAAGACCTTAGGGGAAAAAATGACAAGAAGAACCTAGGAAAAAAAATTCCAGAAGTCAGAATACTTGGGGGGAAAAAATTCGTAGTAACTGAAAAGCAAAAGGGGGCCCGAATTGTGAAATGCCAAATACAAACGCAAACAGAGCTGCGTGAGGGCAGAAATTGCCATCGATTCGCTTGATTGTTTACAACCCTTTCTTTATGAATGGGTTGCATCACGCACCCGAAGGAAAAGCTGAATGAACTTTGGCTCCGTATTTTGAATGAGTAAAACGGGGAATTGAAAGGCGCTGGGAGGGAGGATTTCGTTTTGTTGTACAGCGTTTGCTTGCCTTTGGCTCCCTTGAATGTATAATCCTAACCCCCTGCACTCCCTTCCCCACCCTCCCTCCCTAAAAAAAAAAAAAAAAAAAAAAAGAAAAAAAAAAAAAAAAAACAGCTTGGAACTGTTTCCTGTGTGTGATTCGAGAACAAAACCCCGCACTTGAATCCTGAATGGGGACAGGTACTATGCAATATCCACATGTTTTAGTGAGCAATTCTTGGTGGGCTGGTTTTGTGAAGGGGGAATGTGAAAAAAAATTCAATTTCATTCACGGTAGAGCAAATTGAGTATTAATATGCAAACTAGTGTACCCGAATTGTAAAACGTGAGGGCGATACTGCATACGAGAGGGTTGAGACGATACTTCCTACCCGAGGGAAGTAAATGCATAGAGGAAAATGTAAGTTCAGTGGAATTTTACGTTCTTAACAACCCCCTGAAATATATTGGGGGAAGTTATAGTAAAAATGTAATTATTCATATATAAATGCTGGATAACTCTGCAGCCCTTCACTGGACATGATTATATATATATTGCTGAATGAATTTTTGGGTCGGATAGATTAAAACCAGTCGTGCATCTGAGCAAGAGGGGATTTTAATGCGATAAAAGTCAGAAAAAGAGAACTACCTTTACTGAACTTCATTTTCCTAGATATAATGAACTATCTCGCCAGAGGCAGTTACTCAATCTCTGTGAAAACAAATTTCTGGCAATGACTGCATTTACGGTACCGTTTAACAGTAGAGAGATCTGAATTAAACTGCCAGTGAATAATTTCTTCAAAAAAACGGAATGAATCATAAAAACTATTGCATTGGTGTCGATCATTTTAATTGGAATACGTCTGTCCCAACTGTCAACGTCATTCAAGGGATTATACGACACTGAATATTACGTTTTTTGTTTCGTTTTATTTTGCCTCGTGGAAATTTTACTGATTGGTTAATTGTTTACTTAGTTGAGAGACTGACTTTTTACTCTTTTTGTTTACTTTGGGCCTACCTGATGATTAGTTAACTAGTGTATTTTTAGCGGTTTCAGCAATTGTTAATTAATCTAGTAAATGATTTGATTATCTGGTCATTGACTGATGATGTCGTCAGCTATTTCACTGATATCTCGACTGACTTACTGATCTGTTCGTTCATTACATTATTTTCTCACTGAATGGATAAGCAGTTTCCTGCCTCCCTGATTTTCTTTTCTGTTAATCCTTCAGTCATTTCGCTGATTCCCCTGTTAATTCATCCAGATATTGACTCATTTTCGTATCGGTTAATCTTTTAACTATTTTGCTATTTTCCACATGTATAGTAAACATGGCTCAGATTTTCCTTCGAGTAGGATGTCGTCCAGATCAGTCACGGGATGACACTTTCCTCGCCCTCTTTCATTTTCTCCTTCGAGGAACCGGACCTAGACCTCGATTGCCCCCCTCCCCCTCCCCCCACCGGAGGATGAGGTCACTGAAGCGCGCAAGTGGGAGGGAGGCGAGACTTGACCAAATCTCTCCCCGTCATTTCCTTCTTCGGATTTGCCCAGGAAGAGTTTTAGGGTCGAGCCGATGTTAGTTTTTCTTGGTCCGTTGGTTTTCCTGATTTAATTTATAGAGTTTTTTTTTTTTTTCTTTTTTTTTTTACATGTTTTGCTTTCAGGATTCGCTTAGTCGTATTTATTTGTGTGAAATTCTTTTGGGTTGTCTTTACAACCTGATGCAACTCTCTTATCCTCATTGAAATGACAAGGAGCGAGAGAGAGAGAGAGAGAGAGAGAGAGAGAGAGAGAGAGAGAGAGAGAGAGAGGCATACAAATAACAGGCCCAGCGAGTGTTTTTTTTAACTTCGTCTTTTCTTGGCTTTCGCAGATTATACTTACAGAGACAGTATACTCTCTGAGACAACAAAACATTCACTGTAGCGCTTCCCTTCTACGATCCTAAACGATCATGAAAAGTGTTTCCGCTTTACTCGAACGCTTCGCCAGACTTAATTAAAATTGTCTTTTCGACTTACTGAAGTCGGCGTTCACTTTTTACTGTGACACTGTGACACCCGGGTCTGTTCTTACCTGAAACACTTCCCTTTCTGGCATCCGGTATTATTTATTTTTGTCATGCTCATATAGCACATATTAGTAGATATTTCGAATCTTTTGTTGTCTTAGAAAGTATACTGTCTCTGTAGATACAATCTGCGAAAGACTAAACTTAAGGCATGGAGTTAAAAAAGAAAAAATAAGACTCATTGGGCCTGTTATTTGTATGCCCCTTAGCCTTCTCTGTCTCTCTCTCTCTTAAATCATCCTCGGTCCTTCGTCTCTCTTCTCTTCTCCTCAGACCCCCCCCCTCAGAACAAGATAGCAGTAAGTTCCAACTGTGGAAAAAATGGTGAAATTGAGGTAGCAGGAAGGGAACTGGCATTTCTCATCTATGAGATCAGCAACAGTCCTAACCAAAAAGATACAAAAGCATTCATAGATATATTAGAAGGATATAATCCTTCAAACTGGAACTAATCAACAGAAAACATCTAGAAAATAATTGAAGAAGTTCCAAATAAAATCCAAGTGGTCAAGAGACTCATAAAGAAAATATACATAAACCAACATGAACAAGGTGAACATTGTGAATATCCTAATTGATGCATTAGGAAAAAGAATGCCAAAAGCATGCAAACTGTGTAAGGTGTGGTATAGCATAGTTAATCCACAAAACCTAATCAGAAAATGTGCTGATGCAACATTCCGACCCATCCACAATGTTGCTGAGGTAATGCAAGATATGAGAAAAGATACCAGAATATTTTGCTCAACATGTCTATCATGGATAGACAATGTTATTAAATCAAGATTGAATGTACAAATAGTTGAGGATGAAGAAGAAGAGGAAGAGGAAGAAGAAGAAGAGGAAAACGGAAGAGAAGCAAACAAAACTGAAATGACAGAAAAAAATAAGGAAAACAAAGAACAAGATAAAAGTATGGATGCAGAGATACTCATTGATACTACATATAGCAATAAAGCGCATACTTACGAAGAAATAAATTACGATGTGACAATACAAAAAAAAAAAATCCCGAAGAGGCTCTACCCAGATCTTCACAATGACGGGAAAGAGGAAAAAACAGACAAAAAAGACAAAGTCTGCAACCTTTTGAAAAGAGGGAATTGCAAATTTGGAGAAAGATGTTACTTCAAACATCCTAAGGTATGTCACAACTATGAAATATATGGTAAATGTGCATACCTAGACGGCTATGAGGATGATTGCAGAGATCTGCATCCAAAAATATGCAAAAACCAAAAAGAAGGAAAAGAATGTGAGTTCGACAAAAAATGTAAATATATGCACCCTGTAGCCATGAATCATAATCAAATAAATAATCAATCAAGTAATAAAACCCAAAATAAGAAAGAAACAAATAAAGAGGGGAATAAAGAATATTAGGTAAAAGAAAAAAGCAAGCCATCAACGCGATATGCAGTGATGTCAGCAAAAAATTTCAAAGCCTCAGCTCCAAGATACTGCTCAAGAGATAATAACTGTATTTATTATGCAAGAGGATATTGCAGATACGGAGAAAATTGCAGATTCAGACACAAAATGAATAATTATGATGAAGGAAGATCAAATATTATGGAAAAGTTGGATTTTTTAATGTCAGAATTTCTGGAAATGAAAAAAAGAACAACATACCAGAACAGGAAAGAGACATGGGAAAATCCTTATTATTACCAATACTAAATGAAGGAGAAAACACGCAAACCATCATAGTGATGAATGCGCAGGGTTTAGTTATGAGTAACTCAAAAAGAAAAATAGAGTACTTAGAAGAACTAACCCAAATTGAAAAGAAAATAGATATAATGAATATAAATGAAACCTGGTATTCCCAAGAGACTGGGAATGATGATCAAATAAAAGGGTTCCAAACTTATAGATCAGATAGAAAAAATAGGAATCAAGGGGAACTGCAATATATGGGAAAGACAAAAAACAAGGAAAAATATATGAGAAATATAGTAACTCAGAATGTGAACTAATAGCGGTAGAATTTGAATCTGAAAAATTAATGAACAAAGTAATATATAGACCTCCTAATACTAAAGAGTTTGACTTAATAATAGAAAAATTGGATGATATATGTAGAAATCACAAGGACTGGACTATTCTCCTATCTGGAGACTTCAACTTTCCTTTCGTAGACTGGAAAGAACGAATAGGAGATTGTGGTTGTACTTATACGATAAAAAAGAGAGTAATAGTAGTGCAGAAGATAAGAGGCAATTCGAAAAGCTATTAGATATGCTACTAGAATACAACATTCAACAAATAAATCACCTGCCAACAAGAAAGGAAAATACTTTAGACCTAATATTTGTGAACGAGATGAATTATGTTAAAGAAATAATAGTATATAATGCGAGTATTTCAGACCATAATGTCATAGAATTAACAGTCTATTCCAAAGTAAGTGAAAACAGAGATAAGCAAGAAATGAAAAAGTGGGAAGGATATGGAAAATACAACTTCTACAGTAAAAATGTAAAATGGTCAGAAATAAATGAAGAATTAAACAAAGATTGGGATAACATTTTGGTAAGTGATGACATAAGGGTAAATACGGAGATATTATATATTAGAGAAAATAGTGGATAAATATATACCGAAGAAGAAAAGTAAACATCAGTCATGCATACCAAGAGACAGAAGAATCTTGTTCCAGAATATCAGGAAGTGGAAAAAAGGTCTTGCAAAAGAAAAAAATGCATGGAAAGTTATAGAACTAAAAAGTAAGATAGAAAATGCAGAACAAAAGATTATACAATCAAAAGAAAATGAAAAACGGGACTTGGAAGAAAAAAACCTAATAAATATCAAGCAAAACCCAAACTATTAAACTCATACGCGAAAAAGATGAATAAAAGAAGAATAATAGAAATAGGCCCTCTAAGAATTGAAGGGAGATTAACGAATGAAAAAAAGGAAATTTTAACATATTGGCAGAAAGATATAAGAGAGAATTCACCCCTACAATAGATAATGAAGATAATGATATTGAAGTAAGGGAAGAAAATAGTGAATATTTAGCTGACATAGATATTAATGAAGCTGATATTGTGCAGGCTATTAATGAAATTAAAAATGGAGCTGCAGCAGGGCCTGATGGAGTTCCTGATATTTTGTTAAAGAAAGTAGTTCATTCTATTGCAAAGCCACTTGCAATATTATTAAGACAAAGTGTAGATACAGGCACGATTTATGATGAGCACAAATTAGCATATATTACCCCTACATTCATAAGTGGATCAAGACTAGAGGCAAGTAATTATAGGCCTGTGAGTCTAACATCACACATTTTGAAAGTGTATGAAAGGGTAATGAAAAAAAATATTATGAAACATTTAATAAAAAATAATCTGTTTAATATAGGACAACATGGTTTCGTACCCGAAAAAGTACACAAACCCAACTGTTAGACCACCGTGAAAATATATACAAAATATGAAAAGCGGAAAATGAAAAACAGATGTGGTTTATCTAGACTTTGCAAAAGCTTTTGACAAGGTAGACCATAATATATTAGCGAAGAAAATTAGAAAACATAATATAGTGGATAAAGTAGGAAGATGGTTAAAAGAATTTTTACACAATAGAAAGCAGATAGTTATTGCAAACGATGAGAAATCGGATGAAGCTAAGGTAATTTCCGGTGTGCCACAAGGTACGGCGTTAGCTGCATTACTGTTTGTTATTATGATTGCAGACATAGACAGTAATGTTAAGGACTCGGTAGTGAGTAGTTTCGCCGATGACACAAGAATAAGTAGAGAAATTACTTGTGATGAAGATAGGAACGTGCTACAAAGAGACCTTAACAAAGTATATGATTAGGCAGAGGTAAATAGGATGGTATTTAACTCTGATAAATTTGAATCAATAAACTATGGAGACAGAGAAGGAAAGCTATATGCATATAGGGTACCTAATAATGAGACAATCACAAGTAAGGAAGCAGTTAAAGACCTTGGTGTGATGATGAATAGGAACATGTTATGCAACGATCAAATAGCAATTCTATTGCCAAATGTAAAGCAAAAATGGGAATGTTGTTACAGCACTTCAAAACAAGAAAAGCTGAACACATGATTATGCTTTATAAAACATATGTTCGTAGTCCACTTGAATATTGCAATATGATATGGTACCCACACTATCAAAAGCATATTGCACAAATAGAGAGTGTACAAAGGTCCTTTACAGCTAGAATAGAAGAAGTTAAGGACCTTGACTACTGGGAAAGACTACAATCCTTAAAATTATATAGTCTAGAAAGGAGAAGAGAACGGTACATGATAATTCAGGCATGGAAACAGATAGAAGGAATAGCTGAAAACATCATGGAGCTAAAAATATCAGAAAGAGCAAGCAGAGGTAGATTAATAGTGCCCAAAACTATACCAGGAAAAATAAGGAAAGCACACAAGACATTAATCCACTACGCACCAGCTTCGATAATGCAGCGTCTATTCAATGCGTTGCCAGTTCATCTGAGGAGTATAACAGGAGTTAGCGTAGATGTATTAAAGAATAAGCTCGACAAATATCTAAACTGCATCCCAGACCATCCAAGATTGGAAGATGCAAAATATACCGGAAGATGTACTAGCAACTCTCTGGTAGGACATTAGAGGTGCCTCATACTGAGGGACCTGGGGCAACCCGAACAGATGTAAGGTCTGTAAGGTAAGGTCTCTCTCTCTCTTCCTTCTAACTTCAATCTGTCTGTCTGTCTGTCTCTCTCTCTCTCTACTTCAATGGTCTCTCTCTCTCTCTCTCTCTCTCTCACTTCATTGCTCTCTCTCTCTCTCTTCTAACTTCAGTACTCTCTCTTCTCTCTCTCTCTCTCTCTCTCTCTCTCTCTCTCTCTCTCTCTCTCTCTCTCTCTCCTAATCTTCAATGGTTCTCTCTCTCTCTCTCTCTTTCTCTGTCATTGATTGCTCCTCTGTTCACTTTTATGCTGTCTTACGGTATGTCCCTTTCCTATCATCCTCGAAAGCGAAGGCCATTGAGCTTGAAGCAGAGCCACATGAGAAAAAGAAGGAGGAGGAGGCAGGAGGAGTCGAGAGAAATTTTGTGCTTTCTCGGGAGGTCGTCTCTTTACGTCAGGATTCTTTAGATCAAAGAAAAATGACGTAATAAGACGGCGCCATTAGATCCCCATTTCCTGTACAGTATATTTTTCGCATTTTATATATATATATATATATATATAATGCGAAAAATATACTGTACAGGAAATGGGGATCTAATGGCGCCGTCTTATTACGTCATTTTTCTTTCTATATATACTATATATATATATATATATATATATCATATATATATATATATATATATATTAATATATATATATATACATATATATATATATATATATATAATGCGAAAAATATACTGTACAGGAAATGGGATCTAATGGCGCCGTCTATTACGTCATTATATATTATATATATATATATATTATATATATATATATATATATATATATATATATATTATATTGCCTTTTGATGTTGTAATAAGAAGAGGATTGTCGAGAGAATGAAACCTTACTTAGACTTATATATCTGTGATGATGAAAATAAATGGTTTCTTATTTCCTTAGAGAGAGAGAGAGAGAGAGAGAGAGAGAGAGAGAGAGAGAGAGAGAGAGAGAGAGAGATTTTTTTGCTTCTTTACGTTTTACGTTTAGTTTCTCAGACAAAAATAATTTCCTGGTATATTATGTTGGAAAGTGTGGAAACCGTCATAATTAATAAGATAAGCTTTTGGGTCAATGTCCATTCCGCCCTTAGCTGCATTGCTGTCTGCCTTTGACATTTCATCGGCTGTCCAACTTCTTCAGCTTTACCTTACTTCACTAGAACTGAAGAGATACAACACATCCCAAGTTATAAGCCTTTTTGTTGACCTCAATTGCCGCTTCCTTTCTTCAGTCTCTCTGGCTATTAATTATTAGTGCAAGTGTGAGATTTTCTTCCAGTTCCTCCTTTAGATCCCCGTACTTCATTTCATTTCATGTATTTATTTTTTTATCTCTATCTTGTTTTCTGACCACCCCAGGGGCTCAATGTATTAAGCACGGAATGGACTGCAGTAACCCCGTGCTTGGCTTGAAAGACATAATTTTCGTAAAACGTAGTTAATCCTAATTTAGAATTAACTGGTTACCCTTTTGTTTACATTACTTTAAATCATGTCTTAAACTTAATCTTCATCTATTCAAAAGTGTATAAAAATGAAAGTCGTAGTAAAAAAAAAAAAAAAAAAAAAAGACACGACAAACCCTCCTATTTAAACTTTTGTCCTTCTTCAAATATGACGTTGCTAAGTTGTGAACCTTTTCCCATCCGTCGACTTACGTTAATATTACAAAAGGTCACAATGAATCTTTAATAGGTTCCGTTTTCTTTCTTTCGCTCTGAATAAATTATAAACTAGTCACCTTGGCGTGATATATAGTTCTGTACAAGTGTAAGGTTTATTTTCTAGCAAAATGGGTGAGCTGCGATAGTTATGATAGTTACTGTTGTTTTCCTCAATTTTTTTTCGTTTTTCTCGAACTTTTGAGAGAGATATATTCCAGTTTCAGTTAACGTTTTTGTTTTTTTATCAGTTTACCTTCAGTTTACCTCGTTTTCTGAAATATTTAGTTCACGCGAACCAGCTGGTGTAATTTTTTAGTTAGGTTAAGAGTAAGGTCCCTATTTGTTACCTAAAATCTGCACTAC
>NC_087209.1:18138578-18143589 GCF_015104395.2 Macrobrachium nipponense | reverse complement strand
AATTTTACGTTTCTTAACAAAACCCCCTGAAATATATTGGGGGAAGTTATAGTAAAAATGTAATTATTCAAATATAAATACTGGATAACTCTGCAGCCCTTCACTGGACATAATTATATATATTGCTTATGAATTTTTGGGTCGGATAGATTAAAACCAGTCGTGCATCTGAGCGAGAGGGGATTTTAATGCGATAAAAAGTCAGAAAAAGAGACCTACCTTTACTGAACTTCATTTTCCTTGATATAATGAACTATCTGACCAGATGCAGTTACTCAAACTCTGTGAAATCAAATTTCTGGCAATGACTGCATTTACGGTACCGTTTAACAGTAGAGAGATCTGAATTCAACTGCCAGTGAACAGTTTCTTCAAAAAGCGGAATGAATCATAAAAACTATTGCATTGGTGTCGATCATTTTAATTGGAATACGTCTGTCCCAATTGTCAACGTCATTCAAGGGATTATACGACACTGAATATTACGTTTTTTGTTTCGTTTTATTTTGCCTCGTGGAAATTTTACTGATTGGTTAATTGTTTACTTAGTTGAGAGACTGACTTTTTACTCTCTTTGTTTACTTTGGGCCTACCTGATGATTAGTTAACTAGTGTATTTTTAGCGGTTTCAGCAATTGTTAATTAATCTAGTAAATGATTTGATTGTCTGGTCATTGACTGATGATGTCGTCAGCTATTTCACTGATATCGTGACTGACTGACTGACTTACTGATCTGTTCGTTCATTACATTATTTTCTCACTGAATGGATAAGCAGTTTCCTGCCTCCCTGATTTTCTTTCCTGTTAATCCTTCAGTCATTTTGCTGATTTCCCTGTTAATTCATCCAGAAATTGACTGATTTTCGTACCGGTTAATCTTTTAGTTATTTTGGAATCTTACACATATCGTATATCTTTCCTGTTAATCCTTCAGTCATTTCGCTGATTCCCCTGTTAATTCATCCAGATATTGACTCATTTTCGTATCGGTTAATCTTTTAACTATTTTGCTATTTTCCACATATATAGTAAACATGGCTCAGATTTTCCTTCGAGTAGGATGTCGTCCAGATCAATCACGGGATGACACTTTCCTCGCCTTCTTTCATTTTCTCCTTCGAGGAACCGGACCTAGACCTCGATTGCCCCTCTCCCCCTCCCCCCTTACCGGAGGATGAGGTCACTGAAGCGCGCAAAGTAGGAGGGAGACGAGACTTGACCTAATCTCTCCCCGTCAAAAGAAATTTTCGAGGGCCATTTCCTTCCTCGGATTTGCCCAGGAGGAGTTTTAGGTTCGAGCCGATGTTAGTTTTTCTTGGTCCGTTGGTTTTCCTGATTTAATTTATAGAGTTTTTTAATTTTTTTTTTCTATGCGTTGCTTTCAGGATTCGCTTAGTCGTTTTTATTTGTGTGAAATTCTTTTGGGTTGTCTTTACAACCTGATGCAACTCTCTTATCCTCATTGAAATGACAAGGAAGAGAGAGAGAGAGAGAGAGAGAGAGAGAGAGAGAGCTAAGAGGCATACAAATAACAGGCCCAGCGAGTGTTTTTTTTTTAACTTCATGTCTTTTCTTGGCTTTCGCAGATTATAGCTACAGAGACAGTATACTCTCTGAGACAACAAAACATTCACTGAAGCGCTTCCCTTCTACGATCCTAAACGATCATGAAAACAGTGTTTCCGCTTTACTCGAACGCTTCGCCAGACTTAATTAAAATTGTCTTTTCGACTTACTGAAGTCGGCGTTCACTTTTTACTGTGACACTGTGACACCCGGGTCTGTTCTTACCTGAAACACTTCCCTTTCTGGCATCCACTATTATTTATTTTTGTCATGCTCATATATCACATATTAGTAGATATTTCGAATCTATTGTTGTCTTAGAAAGTATACTGTCTCTGTAGCTACAATCTGCGAAAGCTAATTAAAGGCATGAAGTTAAAAAAAAAGAAGAAAAAATAAGACTCATTGGGCCTGTTATTTGTATGCAATTAGCTCTCTCTCTCTCTCTCTCTCTCTCTCTCTCTCTCTCTCTCTCTTCAACTTCAATGTCTCTCTCTCTCTTTCTCTCTCTCTATCAGTTACTCTCTCTCTCTCTCTCTCTCTCTCTCTCTCTCTCTCTCTCTCTCTCTCTCTCGTCATTGATTGCTCCTCTGCTCACTTTTATGCTGTCTTACGGTATGTCCCTTTCTATCATCCTCGAAAGCGAAGGCCATTGAGCTTGAAGCAGAGCCACATGAGAAGAAGAAGAAGAGGAGGAGGAGGAGGAGGAGGAGGAGGAGGAGGAGGAGGAGGAGGAGGAGGAGGAGGAGGAGGAGGAGGAGGAGGAGTCAAGAGAAATTTTGTGCTTTCTCGGGAGGTCGTCTCTTTACGTCAGGCTTCGTTAGATCAAAGAAAAATGACGTAATAAGACGGCGCCATTAGATCCCCATTTGTCCTGTACAGTATATTTTTCGTATTTAATATATATATATATATATATATAATACGAAAAATATACTGTACAGGAAATGGGGATCTAATGGCGCCGTCTTATTACGTCATTATATATATATATATATATATATATATATATATATATCATATATATATATATATATATATATATATATATATATATATATATATATATATATATATATATATATATATATATATAGATATTTGCCTTTTGATGTTGTAATAAGAAGAGTATTGTCGAGAGAATGAAACCTTACTTAGACTTATATGTCTGTGATGATGAAAATAAATGGTTTCTTATTTCCTTAGAGAGAGAGAGAGAGAGAGAGAGATTTTTCTTCTTTACGTTTTACGTTTAGTTTCTCAGACAAAAATAATTTCCTGGTATATTATGTTGGAAAGTGTGGAAACCGTCATAAATAATAAATATAAGCTTTTGGGTCAATGTCCAGTTCCGCCCTTAGCTGCATTGCTGTCTGCCCTTTGACATTTCATCGGCTGTCCAACTTCTTCAGCTTTACCTTACTTTCACTAGAACTGAAGAGATGCAACACATTCCCACGTATAAGCCTTTTTGTTGACCTCAATTGCCGCTTCCTTTCTTCAGTCTCTCTGGCTATTAATTATTAGTGCAAATGTGAGATTTTCTTCCAGTTCCTCCTTTAGATCCCCGTACTTCATTTCATTTCATGTATTTTTTTTTTTTATCTCTATCTTGTTTTCTGACCACTCCAGGTGCTCAATGTATTAAGCACGGAATGGACTGCAGTAACCCGGTTTTGGCTTGAAAGACATAATTTTCGTAAAACGTAGTTAATCCTAATTTAACAGGTGATCCATTTAGATAGAATTAACTGGTTACCCTTTTGTTTACATTACTTTAAATCATGTCGTAATCTTAATCTTCATCTATTCAAAAGTGTATAAAAATGAAAAAATAAAGTCGTAGTAAAAAAAAAAAAAAAAGACACGACAAACCCTCCTATTTAAACTTTGTCTTCTTCAAATATGACGTTGCTAAGTTGTGAACCTTTCCCATCCGTCGACTTACGTTAATATTACAAAAGGTCACAATGAATCTTTAATAGGTTCCGTTTTCTTTCTTTCGCTCTGAATAGATTATAATCTAGTCACCTTGGCGTGATATGTAGTTCTGTACAAGCGTAAGGTTTATTTTCTAGCAAAATGGGTGAGCTGCGATAGTTATGATAGTTACTGTTGTTTTCCTCAATTTTTTTTCGTTTTTCTCGAGCTTTTGAGAGAGATATATTCCAGTTTCAGTTAACTGTTTTATTTATAAGTTTACCTCAGTTTACCTCGTTTCTGAAATATTTAGTTCACGCGAACCAGCAGGTGTATTTTTAGTTGTTAAGAGTAAGGCCCTATTTGTTACTAAAATCTGCACTACTTTCTGTCTTAAAATTTGGAACGTCATGAAGGTTCTTAACTTAGGAATCTTTTGTTCTATCTCTCATTTTTAGCAATAAGTTATAACACTTCATTTCGTCAACTAACAAACTCTTTATATTCATGTTTTTCGATCAAGAAGTAATTTACAACTTAAATTCATTCTGAAGATTTGACATAAATTAATTATGTTATTCGATTCGTAGGCGTTATCGGGCACAAAGTTATTTCCTTTTTTGACAGAGAATAACTGCAATTACGCAAGAGCTATGGCTATTGTTTTTTATTTCAATATTATTGTACCCATTTAGTAAAAAAAAATGTAGGTTATATAAGAGATCGTCGCGAAGACAAGTGACATTTTTGGGACATCATAACCGACCTGATGTCCAAACCAGCGTACCGTCATTATGAATACGTGCGTAATGGCGTATGATAAGGGAAGCTGGAACCAAGGTTGTCAATATGAGTGCAACCTCGTTTATTTTCCGTAGCATGTGTTACTCGCATAGAAAAAATATAGGAACACATTCAGCTTTAATTATATACAAGATTCCAGTCAGTTACGGCACAACTTATAAGTTTACAGCTTGTTGGGAAATGTGGCCGTATATCATAATTTCACCAGATCACTGAGCTGATGAACAGCTCTCGTAGGGCTGGCCCGAAGGATTAGATATTTTTTACGTGGCTAGGAACCAATTGGTTACGCAGCAACGGAACCTATAGCTTATTATGGAATCCGAACCACAGTATATCGAGAAATGAATTTCTAATCACCAGAAATTAATTCCTCTGGTTCAACGTTGGCAGAGCAGAGAATCGGACTACTGAATCGGTAGGTTAGCATGTAACCCACTCGTCCAACGAGGAACGTGCTGTTGAGTAAGTGAAAGAAACATACGTCGAGGGGCCTTGCCTACTGCAATATGCGTCCCATTGACAACAAGCCCTCTTCTTTCCTCCGTCCTTCTTCTGATTCCTCTTCCTCACTAGATAACAAACAGAATACTACCACAAAACAGCTTGCAACATCCATCTGTCTCCATCTCTCTCTCATGCGCTCAAAAGACTTCTTTTGTCCGAACATGGCAGCGTTCTCCGTTTCCGAATGCTTAAATGCGCGCCATTCAAGATAT
>NC_087209.1:18118578-18136078 GCF_015104395.2 Macrobrachium nipponense | reverse complement strand
AATTTCTATTTTTAAAACATATTTTAATTGATGAGCTTCATACATACTTCACTTCATTACAGTTTCACTTTTTCTGCTTTAAGTGTTATTCCCTGTCTTTACAGAACCTATGTGGCAAGCGGCTATAAATGTTTCAGTTTTCTGAAAAGACCAAGTCAAATTAGCAAATATGAACGTCATTTATTGTTTACATACATTTTCTGAGTGGGTTTGATATGCATTAATTTGGTACTTTCATTTTTTTTTCAACCTTCCGTTTTCCTCAAACGTTCAGAAATTTTTCATGTGAAAATGTACATGAAAAGAGACGCTCTTACTAAATATTTGTATTCATGTCTAGCAAACTTGTAAATTGTTTATCAAGGTAATGTTATGTAGTCATTAGAGATTGTGTGTCTTTTAGGGATAGATAGAAGAAGAGATATACATTAAAATTGTCAAACTCTGTTTACTCTCACTTTCAAAGGTACTAATTTTGCGTTTTCTTTTAAAGGTAATAATAGTACGTTGTTTTACTGGAAAATAGTGCCTTTTAGTTGCTCATTCTTTTTTTTCTCGAAATAGAAATAGGCACGGTGGGGTTAGTGTTAACCTTTTCAATATTTTCAGTATTTATACAATTCATGAATTCTTCCGGTATTCTGTTTTATCAAAAATAGATTTACTTGTTATTATTTTTTATACTTGCTACCACCTGCTAGTAGTATTTATATGTAACCATATTTATAGCACTTTCTATAGATAATACATTTGTGAGGACTTCGACCACTGACGAGATTACTCCTTTAAGCATGAATTAGCACAAATAATGTAGAGACTCATGGATGCGTGACATCCTCATTTAAATAAATGATGGAATACCTGAGGGTGGATGATGCATGTCATTAATGATGCAGCATTAGCATGCAACGTAATTATTATTTCATTCTATTTTTGTCCCGATCCATATTCGGTAAGGATAAAAATATATCAGTTCAGAATACATCAGCTCGGTGACTAACATGAATTTATGAATGACTTAAATTCAATCAATTTGGCTGGTTTTGAAAGCCGTTAAAACATTTATCATTCTGTGCTATGAAAAATATAGCTTGTGATTAATCTTGTGATTAATTACCAAGCGATGTCTTGTAAAATTGTGACATTATTAATATTTATAAAAACCAGTCAACCAGACAGTTCTTTTCTGCGCCTTCATTGGCATCGATGTGTTAGTATTATGACCAAAAGTATGCTTGCTCTTTAATTTTTTTCCATCTTTCCAGTATAGACTGTATAAAGTTTCTTTCTTGATAATTTCTTGTATTGCGGGTCCACAGTAGGTCAGGATTTGAATCCATGAGATTCCAACATTATCTGTCCATCATTTCATTACTTATTAAAGAGGTGATTTACCATCATGCTATGATTCTATGAATTGTTATAGTGTTTGTCATCTATGTAAACACTTGCGGATTGATTTCCTTGAGGTATTCTCTTCGGAATTTTAGGAAGTGTTGTAGGTCCTTTGAATTTAATACTCATGAACTATAATTCTCTCTCTCTCTCTCTCTCTCTCTCTCTCTCTCTCTCTCTCTCTCTCTCTCTCTGTCTAAAAGGAAGCTAGAGAAAACCATTAGGACACTGTGAATGACCAGTGAAACCTGATCCTAGAGATAAGTGAGCACACGATGTCTCCTCGGATGGACTGATAAGTTTTTGAGACATCCTAATCCTTGTAACGCTCTCTCTCTCTCTCTCTCTCTCTCTCTCTCTCTCTCTCTCTCTCAGTTTAAAAGATAGCTAGACGAAATCATCAGGACACTGAATGAACAGCAAAACCTGCTCCTAGAGATAAGTGAGCACACGAACTCCTCGGATGGACTAATAAGTCTTTGAGACATCCTAATCCTTGTAACTCTCTCTCTCTCTCTCTCTCTCTCTCTCTCTCTCTCTCAGTTTAAAAGATAGCTAGACGAAATCATTAGGACACTATGAATGAACAGTAAAAACTGCTCTACAGATAAGTGAGCACACGATGTCTCCTCGGATGGACTGATAAGTCTTTGAGACATCCTAATCCTTGTAACTCTCTCTCTCTCTCTCTCTCTCTCAACAGCACAGACCATGAAGCACCGTATCATTGTTCGATGTTTCTCAAAGTGATATCAGCCAGAGAGAGAGAGCCCATCAAAAGCACGTTGTTCATTAGCGTGTCACACAGAGGCCCAATTTGTGGATACTCCCATTCCTTTCATTAAAGTCTGGAATGACACAGGAGGCAAAATTTGCTCATGAACTCGGCTGTGAAATGACTCTTCTCTCGTTTAGAGATCGTTGCATGAAAGAGGTGGGTGGGAGGGAGAGATAGAGGGTGATTTTGTGAAATTTGCTTCGATTATTTTTTTTATGGATAGGATATCATTATCACCTTCGTGTAGGAAGGTATTTATTGATATATATGGTTTTTATGTGAATATAGTTGTAAAATTCAGTTGGATTTTCAGTTTCAGTACTTTGAGTTAAGAATGCATTTACAGGATTCCCTTGGAATATTCTGCGAGGAAAGGGTATGGGAAAAAAATGATCAAAAACGTGTGTGAGAGTTTATATAAATCACACACACACACCTACTTTATATATATATAATATATATATATATATATATATATATATATATATATAGATATATATATATGTATATATATATATATATATATATATATATATATATATATATATATATGAATAAAGGTATATGCCACGAGGGAAAATAAACAACGGAGTATCCGCGAAATCTTTCGATGTTTAAACGTCCTTTACTTAGCAGATCATCCCTCGTGGCATATACCTTTATTCATGGATTTATCACGTTCCTAACTTTCGTGATTCAGTTATACATAGTATATATATATATATATATATATATATATATATATATATATATATATACATATATATATATATATATATATATATATATATATATATGTGTGTGTGTGTGTGTGTGTGTGTGTGTGTGTGCGTGTGTGTGTGTGTTCTTTGTGTGTTTCCGCATGTATGTGTAGGTGTATTTGTGAATAATTTTGGAGATTTTTTATGAAAAATTTTTGATAAATAATTTTTTCAGTGTATTTGGTAAATTCTAACATTTCTTCCCATTTCATATTATTCTCTTGCTTGTCCTCATCTCTCTCTCTCTCTCTCTCTCTCTCTCTCCGCCTTCATTCAATCCTCCTGAGAGGCTTCTCGGTGACGCAAGATTTCCTTCATCAGCTTCGAGGTTAGAAACTCGTTCCTTCACATGCTGTCTGAAGGAGTATTAAGAGAATTAGAGGTCCTTTGAGGGGATGCGTTATGTGTCCTGAGAGAGAGAAAGATTTTTTTACGTTATGTTAAACTGTTCGTTATGCGTTCGTAGGGAATTTTGTTTGTCGTGGTTTCTTGAATTTGTTTTCCTTTCATTTCTTACCATTAATTGAGACTTTGGTATTCTACATTTCTTCATTTTTTTTTTTAGTCTTTTCACTACAGGATGGTATTTTTTGACTGATTATGTTACTTCCTTATGGTGTTGTAGGGTGCGTTCAATTATCATGATTATCTTAAAGGGGTTCTGAAACAATATATGTAATATGTAATTAAAAAATTAGAATCTATGTTTCTACTTTATGCACAGGTATGACGATTTCCTGAATTTTAATCGCAAGGATCCATTTACAAATTTATCTCCGTGGGCGATTTAGATTTTCTTATATGAGAGAGAGTATAGAGAGAGAGAGAGAGAGAGAGAGAGAGAGAGAGAGAGAGAGAGAGTGCCCACATTCTAGGGTTGAAGCGGAACTGTGTCCTGGCGAGAGCGTAGTCGTGAATTCGGATGTCACAAAAATGAGAAAAATTGGGGAAAATCCATCGGACCCCTATAGGAAGTAAACGGTCTTCGGTCGAAGCTTCTATTTTAGAGAAAATTTAAGAAATTAATACTTTGTCTTTCTTGAGGTTACGTTATTGCTGTCCTTAAAGCAACAGCTTGCTAATAGATAATTAACATTTTTTATGTTGGAGCCAACAGAGTAGTAATTTTATTAAAACTATCATTTACATTGCCCTGGGTCGAAGTCGTCTTCTATCTAGGCTAGGTAAGGTTACTATAAATAAACCAAGGTTAAATCATGATAGGTTATAGCTTTTTGAAGTTTGTTTGAAGCAAGATTTTAAGGGACGCTCGTCGTGGTGGTTGGTATCCATTTTAATAAATTAGATAGCTGCTAAGGACTGCCTTTAAAGTTGAACTAGAAACGCAAATGGTAGTTGTGAAAATAACGCGATCTCGTAGATGTGCTCTATCACTACAGTTGTAAAGCACTAGTTAAATGTTTCTCTTTGTAAAAAAGTTTGTCGTTTTCCAACGACTTTTTTGTCCATCGTTCCTTTTTCTCCACCTGCCTTTTCATTTCACCGATCACTTTCATCACTTCCCTCCCTAGTGCCTTTTCAACATTTTCGCTCTATTTTCTGACGTGGGCTTTTCAATCTCCCTCACTTTCAGCCTCTCGCATTCTTTTGCGTTCCCTCCTCCCCCACAATACAGTTGATGTCACGCTTAAGGGAATATGCATTGCAAATTGGCCTCAATTTTTTTTTCTCTGCTGGATGACACTGCGTCAGCGAGTATAGCTTGCTGACGGCTTCCTGCTCGCCGGGGGTTGGGGTGGGGTTTGGGGCGGGGGGTGTGTGTGTTTGAGGTAGCTGGATGACACTGTTGAAGAGAATCGGTAGCGTTTAATAACGACGAGTTTCCTTTCTAGCGGTTTAAATTAGAGATTTGACATTATTTTGTCTTGTTTTCCTTTTTGTAAGAGAGAATTCTGGATTTAAATTTAAAGTTTTTCCATTCTTTTTGTCTATGTATTTATTTTGTATTTATTTATGTGGGCACCTCAGTGGCGTGATCGGTATGGTTTTGGCCCGCCACCACAGTGGCCGCGAGTTCGATTCTCGGACACATTCCACTGAGGTATGAGAGATGCGTATTTCTGGTAATAGAAGTTTCACTCTCAACGTGGTTCGGAGGTCGCGTTTAAGCCGTTGGTCCCGTTGCTGAATAACCACTGGTTTCCATGCAACATAAAAACGCCATACCAAACAACTTATTTATGTCAATTTGAACTTTATCTGTTCATTTGTTTAGTCGTTATAACTCTACTTAATCTTGTAAAATATTGTCTATTACAATTTCTCATCGACATACCAAGTATGCCCTATTTATAAATTTTTTTTAAAGTTCATAGAAAAAATAAAAATCCTCGATTTTCTGAACATCCTAGAGGGGCAATTTATTTCACGGCTTGTTTCATTCCTTTAGCCGCTCAATGGTTGGAAAAAAAATAAAAAAAAAAAGTTTTTTCCCAATTTTCCTTGGCATCCGAGGATAATCCTCCATTTTTTTGGAAATATTCTTTATTCCCCTCTGACGGAGGATTTTGGAAATATTCTTTCCCCTCTGAAATACTTCTCTAGTAGTCTCCTAAAGTCATAAATAAAAGTCGGAATCATTGCAAAAGGGATTTCATTTATTCAATTTTTTTAAATGTGTCGTAAATGTTGGTTGATAAAGGTAGCCTTGTCCAACACGAGCTCTTGGTTGGGCTTTTGTATAGCCTTTCGCTGATGATACCTGTTAGTAACTTCCACATTATGGTAGGCAGGTGATAGGCCTGTTGTTACTGGCTATATTTCCCTTACTCTTGTCTTTAATTATTATTATTATTCTTATTATTATTATTATTATTATTATTATTATTATATATATATATATATATATATATGTAGTATATATATATATATATAGTATATATATACACAAATATATATTATATATATATATATATATATATATATATATATATATACATAAATATATATATATATATATATATATATATATATATATATATATATATATATATATATATATATATATATATATATATATATATATATATATATATATATGTATATATATATATATATATAATATATATATATATATATATACATATATATATATATATATATATATATATATATATATATATATATATATATATATATATATATTTATGTATATATATATATATATATATATATATATATATATTATATATATAATAATAATAATAATAATAATAATAATAATAATAATAAGAATAATAATAATAATTAAAGACAAGAGTAAGGGAAATATAGCCAGTAACAACAGGCCTATCACCTGCTACCAATAATGTGGAAGTTACTAACAGGTATCATCAGCGAAAGGCTATACAAACTACCTAGAGTGGATACAAAACAAACATCGCCCACCAACAGAAAGGCTGCAGAAGGAAGTGTAGGGGCACAAAAGCCCAGTTCCTGATAGACAAAATGGTAATGAAGAACAGTAAGAGAAGGAAAACCAACCTAAGCATGGCAAGGATAGACTATAAGAAAGCCTTCGACATGGTACACACATGGCTACTAGAATGCCTGAAAATATATGGGGCAGAGGAAAACACCATCAGCTCCTCAAAAATACAATGCGCAACTGGAATAAGACTAGCAAGGTTAATATCAGAGAGGGATCTTCCAGGGCAACTACTGTCCCCACTACTCTTCGAAGTAGCCATGATTCCCATGACAAAAGTACTGCAGAAGATGGATGCTGGGTACCAACTCAAGAAAAGAGGCAACAGAATTAACCATCTGATGTTCATGGACGACATCAAGCTGTATGGTAAGAGCATCAAGGAAATAGATACCCTAATTCAGACTGTAAGGATTGTATTTGGGGACATCAGGATGGAGTTTGGAATAGAAAAATGTGCCTTAGTCAACATACAAAAGGGCAAAGTAACAAGGACTGAAGGGATAAAGCTACCAGGTGGGAACAACATCAAACACATAGATGAGACGGGATACAAATACCTGGGAATAATGGAATGGAGGGGGATATAAAACATCAAGAGATGAAGGACACGATCAGGGACGAATATATGCAGACTCAAGGCGATACTCAAGTCAAAACTCAACGCCGGAAATATGATAAAAGCCATAAACACATGGGCAGTGCCAGTAATCAGATACAGCGCAGGAATAGTGGAATGGACGAAGGCAGAACTTCGCAGCATAGACCAGAAAACCAGGAAACATATGGTAATATACAAAGCACTACCTACACCCAAGAGCAAATACGGACAGACTATACATAACACGAAAGGAAGGAGGGAGGGGACTACTAAGCATAGAGGACTGCGTCAATATCGAGAACAGAGCACTGGGGCAATATATGAAGACCAGTGAAGACGAGTGGCTCAAGAGTGCATGGGAAGAAGGACTGATAAAAGTAGACGAAGACCCAGAAATATACAGAGACAGGAGAAAGACAAACAGAACAGAGGACTGGCGTAACAAACCAATGCACGGACAATACAGAGACAGACGAAAGAACTAGCCCCCCGCAGCGATGACACGTGGCAATGGCTACTGAGGGGAGAGCTAAAGAAGGAAACTGAAGGAATGATAACAGCGGCACAAGATCAGGCCCTACGAACCAGATATGTCCAAAGAACGATAGACGGAAATAACATCTCTCCCCCATATGTAGGAAGTGCAATACAAAAAATGAAATCATAAACCACATAGCAAGCGAATGCCCAGCACTTGCACAGAACCAGTACAAAAAGAGGCATGATTCAGTGAAGGAGTGATAGAAAACGATCAGGCAAAGATCCTCTGGGGACTATGGTATTAGAACAGATAGGGTGATGTGTGCAAATAGACCAGACGTGACGTTAATTGACAAAATCAAGAAAAAAGTATCACTCATTGATGTCGCAATACCATGGGACACCAGAGTTGAAGAGAAAGAAGGGAACAAAAAAATGGATAAGTATCAAGACCTGAAAATGGAAATAAGAAGGATATGGGATATGCCAGTGGAAATTGTACCCATAATCATAGGAACACTAGCACGATCCCAAGATCCCTGAAAAGGAATCTGGAAAAACTAGAGGCTGAAGTAGCTCCAGGACTCATGCAGAAGGGTGTGATCCTAGAAACGGTGTACATAGTAAGAAAGTGATGGACTCCTAAGGAGGCAGGATGCAACCCCGGAACCACACACTATAAATACCACCCAGTCGAATTAGAAGAATGTGATAGAGCAAAAAAGAAAAAAATATAATAATAATATAATTATAATAATACTCTAAATGATACTTTTTTAGTTTTCTTTAAAAGAAAACTATTGTTCCGGCTTTGTCCGTTTGTCCGCCCTCCCATATAAAAAAGTACTAAGATTACAGCCCACTAGCCTTAGTTTTTTTCTTTCTATTTATTGAAGGTTAAAGTTAGCCAGAATCGTACTTCTGGCAGCACTATAGGTACCAACAACATTTTAATCAAAACTAACTTTTTTAAATGCTGAATTTTTTCTTGCACATATAAGTAAAGATCAGTCTGAGACTTCATCTTGGGTAATTCAGTTTCCAGAAATACTTGAAACAGTTCATTAAAACTTCAGTTATTTAGGAATTTGTAATGGTGTTATTTATCCTTTGTTATTTCGCCTATATGGAGGACTTTGTAAATATAATCGTCTTACAAAAATTTCACGACTATATTGCTTCTGTCGTTATTCCATCCGTTGAAATCAGTTGATATAGTCATTAGTATTTATCGAATACTAATGGGATTTCACCACAAACACCAGTAAAAATTAAAAAGATAAAACAAGAATTGAAGATCAAACGTAAGAATGTTGTAAATGAAAAGCATCCTTTTTGGAATTTGAAGTACTCAACACCAGTAGAATGCCCGTTAAAGTTTTATGTCCTCTGGAAATGGGAATCCGGAATTTGGAATGAGGAATTGCTCTGTAGGAATTCACTGTTCCTATCGGCCGAATATAGGACGTGTGCTGGGGAAAAGAGGAAACTTTTTACAAGCATCGGCGATTGAGAGAGAGAGAGAGAGAGAGAGAGAGAGAGAGAGAGAGAGAGAGAGAGAGAGAGAGAGAGAGAGACTTAATAATAAAAGGAAGACGATCCCTTTCATCTGAAGATAAACTACAAAATTTTCGTTCCATTTCTTTTTATTTTATTTATTTATTTATTTATTTATATTTTCATTAAGTAGCTCACATAACTTTTTCGAAAAGTTCCGTATAACTTCCTTTATGGCATTTGGCAAAAATATTACATATTTTACGCGGTAATTCCAGATATTTTTTTCCTCGCTATCAGTGGTGAGAGCGGCATATATTCCATACGAAATCCTGGGAATCCCTTTGGAATCTATGGCATCCAAACAACAAAGAAAGCATTTTTTAAAATCTTGCTCAGTCAACAATGGAAGCAGGAACACTATTCCAGCAGAATTCTGCAGAAAGAGGAATCATTTTCTTTCATAACACTAGATAAAGTCTTGCAAATTGAAAAACTGGTTTATATGATAAAATTTTATATAAGGGACAAACGAAGGTAAAAATTTAATGATGGAGGGTTGTATATAATCATACCAAATTGAAAGTGGGGTAGAGAAATTAAATCAGTTTAACTTAACACAGATCTGCTACAATTTTTTTTTTTTTTTTTTCATTTCGTACAAATTTTGTTCCTAAAAGATGAAAAATGAGGCAGATTTATTTGCAGATTTATTTGTATATCTTTTAAAATAACAAACAGTGAATGTAATGGTTTTACTGAAGAATAAAAGGCATTCCAAGAACGCAAGTTTAGTCGAAAATAAAAGCAATTCAGAAGGGAACGAAACAGTGTTAATTAACTCTTTGATGATGCCTCTGTGTGATGGCTCTTCGCCACAGGTCAGTGACCTATGGACGCCATTTTCTTGCTTGCAGGAATCCTGAAAAAGACTCTGATCATGGATTGCACGAGAGTGCTTGTGGCCCTGGAATGGGCCTTCAGTCTGTAGGTTTAAAGCGACGGAATTTTGAGTCGAGCTTGACAAGGGATAAAAAATAAAGTATAAAAAAATAAAATAAACAATTTAAGAAGAATATTGAGGATAGCTTACGAAAGTATGATAAAAGGTAAAACATTATAAAGAAAATGTATATAAAAAAAAAAAAACGAAGGAGAAAAATCGTCCAAAAATTACGCGAAGGAAAAATGGAATGACAGTATCCTGGCCGTGTGTTCGTATTACAGAATCAATCTCTCTCTCTCTCTCTCTCTCTCTCTCTCTCTCTCTCTCTCTCTCTCTCTCTCTCTCTCTTTTAAACACGTGTTGAGTGAAGTGGACCTGAATCCTAATCCATTTGGCAACGATTCCCGAGGAACTCCACATAAGCCACTTCTCAGAGGCAGCGGAAATTTGTCTTAAGAATCTGGCTTATGTGCTGGCGCGTATGCAAATAGAAATTCTGGTGCAGTGTATCTCATCTCCTCCTCCTCCTCCTCCTCCTCCACGCAGTCGTGGGAGTTATGGTGAACGAAATCTAATACACCGCAGTAGGTTCTCGGTGGAAGTTGGTTAGAATATTCAAGTCTGATGAGAAACAACTGGATGTTAGATGTTGAATTTAACGTTTAATATTCCTGTAGCAAAAGTATTTGTGTCGATACAGTATTGCAGGAAATATTCTTTAACTTTTCTTAAAAATATGTGATTGGATAAAAAGCCTAAAAAAGAAAGCTACAGCCTATATTAATTCAATATTTGGTATTTAAGTTTTCGTTAATAAGGTTAGGAAGCTTTTCGCAAAAGTAGCTAATTATTGGTTTCAAGTTCTCTACTCATTTTGACACTGAAAACGAACAATTAGGACTAGGGATGTGCCAATTATCGGTATTGGTATCGGTATCGGTAGTATCGAATAGTTTTTGTGGTATCGGTATCGGTGAATTTCTGGCTGATACCAGCCGATATTTTTGTCATTAGTATAGGAATTTAAAACCCTCTCAGGCTTTCTAAAATGTATATATTAATGTATGTATTAATCCCATCTCTCTTGGAATAATCAATGTGGCTTAAACTGAAGGTTTGGTTTAACTATGCATATGAAGTAAATGTAAATTAATCAAGTTCTAATACTCACATTTGGATAAAGGCTTTGCAAAACAACATTACTATGAATAATAAAAAGTAAATTAGGTTTTAAAGCCAAATGCAGTGAAGATATTATGAAATAGGTTTCTTTACAAAGAAGCCCGAATAAAATAGACCAGTTTTAACCCTAGCTCTTAGTACCCATTATCTGATGAACAGGTCGCACCAATTATTTGATTAAGAGGTCATACCCATTATCTGATTAAAAGGTCGTACCAATTATTTGATTAAGAGTTCATACCCATTATCTGATTAAGAGGTCGTACCCATTATCTGATTAACAGGTCGTACCAATTAATGATTAAGAGTTCATACCCATTATCTGATTAAGAGGGTCGTACCAATTATCTGATTAAGAGGTCATACCCCATTATCTGATTAAGAGGTCGTACCAATTATCTGATTAAGAGGTCATACCCATTATCTGGATTAAGAGTCGTACCAATTATCTAATTTTAAGAGGTCGTACCCATTATCTGATTAAGAGGTCGTACATTATCTGATTAAGAAGTCGTACCAATTATCTAATTAACAAGTGCGTACCTTATTATCTGATTCAGAAGTCGTACCATTATCTTATTAAGAGTTGTACCCCCCCCCCCCATTATCTATTAAGAGGTCATACCCATTATCTGATTGAAAACTAGTCGTACCCATTATCTGATTAAGAGGTTCGCATCATTACTGATAAACTAGTCGTACCCATATTTCTGATTACTAGTCGGACCCATTATCTGATTAAAGAGTCGCGATTAAGAGGTAGCACATTATCTGATTAAACTAGTAGTACATTCCCATCTGATTAAGAGGTCGCACCCATTATCTGATTAAGAGATCGGCCCTCTCTAAAACGACCACCCGCCTTTACTGTCTGGTTCGGCTGAACCAGCCATGAACAGGGGGACGATGACACTGCAAAATGGCATTGCAAGATATTCGCGAATCTGGGAGTATTTCATTACTTCCCTTCAAACGCAGAATTCGCACAAATTTCACATGTGCATTGTTCACGTAAGGTCTGGGATTATTTTTTGTGCCACTCTTTGAGGCAACGGACATCCATGACCTCTTTTTATTATCATATATAATGTTCTTTGCAAAGCCTTTATCTAACTGTGAGCATTAAAACTTTATTATTTTACATTTACTTCATATGTATATTAAGCCACACCTCAAATCGTAGCGTTACGTTCATTCATCACAAGATTTTTTTTTACCTTTTTTTATAATGAATAAGGAGGAGATGATAATAACAGACAGGATGTAAATATTTTTCCATCGTTTTCCATGGCTTCACAATAATCACCCTTTTTTTAAAAAAAGAGGGGCATTAATAAAATAAAATGAAAGCCATCTTTCTTTTTTTATTCGGAAATCATGTGCAAAACCAAGAGGGGTAGTTGGTAGAAGCAGAAACGAAAGACTGCGACAGATATCCAGGGAATATGAGACGAATGCAAGCACATGCATGCAGGATAAGGTAACGCTGCTGGAAGAGAAGGCATCAGGGACCAGAGAGATATTGACTTCCGAAAAAATAAAAAACTTTATTTCATTTTTATTCCTCAAATGATGAAATGGCATTCCTAAAGACACGACAAAATGAATGTGAATATGTCGTAAATTCTTAATCCTTCGACTTTAGTGATAAATTCATGTTACTTCGATATGATGACATGAAAAAATGAATGGATGTAGGTAAAGAACCTTTGCCGAGATGAAGAGGGATTCGATTTGTTAGGAATTCATGCAGAGGAATCTCGGATTTATGGGCCTTGCTCACCGTCTGAAATTTTATATATATATATATATATATATATATATATATATATATATATTATATATATATATATATATATATATATATGTATATATATATATAGATATATATAATATATATATATATCTTTATATATCTGTATATATATATCTATCTATCATATATTGGATCTATATATATATATATATATATATATATGATATATTATCATATATATATAGATATATAGCTATATATATATATATATATATAATATATATATATCCAATATATATTATATATATATTATATATATTGAGCTCTATATCTATGTATGTATATATATTAATATATATATAGATAATATATATATCTATATATGTATATATATATATTATATATAGATATAGAGAATATAGATATATATTCTGTTAATCTATCCTATCTATCTATTATATATCTATATATATATATATATAATATATTATATATATATATTATTAGTATATATCTATATATAGTATATATATATATATATATATAGATATATATATCTATATATATATATATATAGATTGATCTCTATAATCTATTATGTTGATATATATATATAGATATATATATATATATATATATATATATATATAGTACATATAGGAATATAGATATATATCGATCTCTATATCTATATCTATATCTATATATAATATATATATATATATATATAATATATATATATATATATATATATATATATATAATACTATATATGCTATATACTCTATTCTATATAATCTATATAGATAATAGATAGATAGATAATATATTATATAATATATATATAGATGATTATATATAATATATATAATATATTATATTATATCATTATATATTAGATATTAATATAGATATCTCTCTTTCTCTCTCTCTCTCTCTCTCTCTCTCTCTCTCTCTCTCTCTCTCTCTCTCTCTCTCTATATATATATATATATATATATATATATATATATATATATATATCTATATATATATATATATATTACATATTATGTTTGTATGTATATAAATGATTTAGAGAACAATGTTATATACCAAAACATGTAATTTTTAATACAAGTAATTAGGTAAACCAAAGCGTTCACTTTTAACTCTCAGTTGGGTTAAATATTGTCTAATACGGTTATTGAGTGAAACCATTAACATTCTTATGATTCTCTGTTAAATAAAATGGTTAATTTCCAACCTTCTGTTTTGTTAGGAATTCATTCCAGTGACCGAAAGAAATATTTGATATTTATGTCATATATCCGAAAAGGACTCGGATTTACGTTAGCTGAAAGAATCCGAAACAGATATTGTAGAATATTTGCAATTAGAGTTTTGAATAGAAATATGTCCTATACAAAAATAATTTCAACGGAAGGGGATACATTTGTAACTGGAGAAGCCTCGTTTTTTGTTTTCCATTGAGTGAAAGCAGCGGAAGGTGCTTTCAAAAGAAAGGCAGAGCAAAGGGCTCTTTTGCAGTCGCTTGATTTTTTTTTTTTTAAATGCATTTCTCCTTTTAACTGAAACCGGATGCCAAAAAGGTAGGGAAATGCATTTTCGTTATTGATAGTTTCTTCCGTTTCATTATTTTTGTAATATTAAGGTCCTGCAAATAATATGGAAATTTTCTTTTATTTTTCACAGATAAAATCCCCATTCATTTATTTTTCGTATTCGCGTATTCTTTTTAACATCAAAGGCTTAGTGAACTGACGAAAAAACGGTCATTGAATGTTTCACCGGGAAATCCCCATTGATTTTTTTGTATTCCAGGATTTTTGTAACATTAAGGAGCTTGTAAATAAAAAATAGCAAAAAAATAATTTTTGGCTGTTGAAGTAGTTTTGTCAATTTGCATTGTTGAAAATGTTAATTCACGTTTAGGTTACGCAGTATGGTCTTTATAATTTCAATGGAAAGTTACTTATTACATATGATATAAGAAGAAAGTATCCCCACATACTTTTGCGTAACCATACGCCGTTATATATTTTGTATTTAGGTAATCCATTATGGTTTTAAACTATTACAGTAAAAAGTAAGCTATTAAATCTTAGGAGAGATTGGTTCCTGAGCAAAAAATAAAAATGAAAAACAATGTATCTTCGTATTCTTTCGCGTAATCAGGAAGAAAACTATTCATTTGGTTTGCAATGGAAAATACCCTTATGCATCAACGTAAGTGGAATACTCATTCCTGCAAAAACTAAATATAGAAGAATAATGGCCGAGCTTATAAGGGGGAATGACAAAATGGCCAATACAGATTTCTGGGAAATAGAAGGGAAATATTTAAAGGGATGAAAATGTTCTGGAATTACTTTGATGTGTCAACCTGGAACATATTCCAATTAAAGTTTCATAGTGTTTACTGATCTGGTATCAGCAAACGGCACCTGGTTTATTCAGTGTCGAACAGTTTAATATTAAGATATATATATATATATATATATATATATATATATATATATATATATATATATATATACATATATATATATATATTATATATATATATATATTATATATATATATATATAATCATAATTAATTTATTACACAAAGATCTCGCATTCTATCTACTTTACAAACACACACACATACATATATGTGTATTTATATTTTGTGTATATGTATATAAAATATTTAAGGGGGAAACAGACACAGATATATGAATTTAATCCATCACCGAAAACAAACTCTTCGCTTTGTTCCATATTCCGCAAAACCCAACTTCGTGTCAGACTCATCATATAGAAGTCTCTCACATGAAGATTAAAAAAAAAAAAAAAAAGATAACCCACGGCTTTTTTGTAGGCGCCATTACTTGAAGAGTTCATAAAAGCTTTCGGTCGTTTTCTGAGCTAAGTAAACGAAGTGTGTTGGTGCGGCCAAATTTGTTAATACCTTTGCACAATGTAATGTAAATGCGAGGAAAGTCGGAGAGAGAAGAGAGAGAGAGGGAGAGAGAGAGAGAGAGAGAGAGAGAGAACGAATTTAATGGATGCCCAAGTCGATTTTAACCAGTGAGATCTTCGTCTAGCAGAGCGAACCTTTCGACGAGTTTCAACGCATCATACTTCAGAAACACATCGACATCACAAAAGTGGAAGTAGATGATGCGTTTCGTACACTTAGAAGCAGACGGTATGGCTTTAATCAGACGGTTCCTGTCGATTAATTTAATTTCAAGACAAACCAGTGGATAGTGCTACAACAGCGGCTTTGGGATATGGGTTAAGCTTTGGTGTATTTAATGGTAGCCTGGACTGTGTCGACATCTCTAAATCCTTTTGTTATTTAGAAAAATTTAATCAAAACCTATGCCCTGATGATATCAATATTTGTAAAGGTTTTGTGTATGGTGCTATGTGTAAACCTTCTCCCCCTAATGTACCCGTGAATTTCTCCAGGCTTTTAAGAAAATTAAAGAAGACGAAACAGTTAAAGTGACAAAAGCAGATAAATCTAATGCAAGTGGTAATAATGAATAAAAGTGACTATATAAGTAAAATAATGACATTGCTAAATGATACTGATATACTTATAGGAAACTGAGGTCTGACCCTACACAGACAGTGAACTCCCATTTTAATAAACAAATTAAATCATTTTTGAAGGGCTTGGACCATTTAATTAAACAGTTTACACCGCAATGCGCATCCCTACCTTATATGTATGGTTTAGTCAAGAAACATCATAAAATCAATAAACCCTATCAGACCAATCATTAGTACAGTGGGCTCAGATACGTATAATTTATCAAAATGGCTTGTAAAAAATTCTTACTCTTTGGTAGGAAACATTTCTAACACGAATGTTAAAAACAATGTTGATTTATAAACAAATTGAAATAGTTTTAAATTTGAATTTGATTTAATATGGTTAGTTTTGACGTTGTCTCTTTATTTACAAAAGTGCCTGTAGATGACTTACTTGAATATTTGGAGGAGGAATTAGACGTCATGACATTCCCTTAAGTGTGGCAAACTCATTAGTCTCATAAGGTTATGTATCAAAGATAGTAAATTTTGTTTTAATGGGGAATTTTTTGTACAAAAGTTTAGCATGGCTATGGGTAATCCCTTATCTCCTGTCCTTAGCAATATTTACATGGATTTTTGAGACAAAACTCTTACCAAGAATTTTGCCCCAAAAAGTTATTTTATTTAGATATGTGGATGATATCTTCTGCATTTGGCCAGTTCACGAAAATCTCCAGGAATTCCTTAATAATCTCAATAATTTAGGCCCCGCCCCTTCTATAAAATATACTATAGAGGAAGAAAGAAATTGTAATTTGAATTTTCTTGATGTAACTGTCCATAGAAATGATAGAAATTTCACCTTTTCAGTCTTTCGAAAATCAACTAACATTGCCTCTTTTGCTCATTACTACTCCAATCACCATCAAAATGTTAAATTCTCTGTTTTTCTGGGATGTTTCTAAGGGCTTTACGTGTCTGTAGCCCGCAGTTTATTGACGCTGAAATTAAAAGTATTTATGATATTGCATTGAAACTTAAATACCCAAGGACCTTTGTAGATGTGGCATGGAAAAGAGCTAGAAAAATTTTTTATTCAACTAATGACAAACTTGAATTT
>NC_087209.1:18112313-18118078 GCF_015104395.2 Macrobrachium nipponense | reverse complement strand
GTAGTGCAGATTTTAGTAACAAATAGGGCCTTACTCTTAACCACTACAAAGGCAGACAGCAATGCAGCTAAGGGCGGAATGGACATTGACCCAAAAGCTTATCTTATTAATTGTGACGGTTTCCACACTTTCCAACATAATATACCACGGAAAGAATTTTTGTCTGAGAAACTAAACGTAAAACGTAAAGAAGAAAAATCTCTCTCTCTCTCTCTCATCTCTTCTCTCTCTCTCTCTCTCTCTCTCTCTCTCTCTCTCTCTCTCTCTCTCTAAGGGAATAAGAAACCATTTATTTTCATCATCACAGATATATGTCTAAGTAAGGTTTCATTCTCTCGACAATCCTCTTCTTATTACAATATCAAAAACAAAGCATATATTATATATATATATATATATATATATATATATATATATATATATATATATATATATATATATATATATAAATATATATATATATATATATATATATATATATATATATATATATATATATTATGACGTAATAAGACGGCACCATTAGATCCCCATTTCCTGGGCAGTATATTTTGCAGTATATATTTTGTATTATATATATATATATATATATATATATATATATATATATATATATATATATATATATATATATATATATATATATATATATATATATATATATATATATATATATATATATATATATATATATATATAATATATATATATATATATATATATATATATATATATATATATATATATATATATATATATATATATATATATATATCTATGTATATATCTATATATCGTCTCTTTACGATATATATAGATATATATATATATATATATATATATCTATATAGGTCGTCTCTTTACGTCAGGCATCGTTAGATCAAAGAAAAATGACGTAATAAGACGGCGCCATTAAATCCCCATTTCCTGTACAGTATATTTTCCATTATATTATATATATATATATATATAATATATATATATAGATAAAGATTATATAATTTAAGAGCTCTATATATATATAGATATCGATAAAATATAATAGAAGATAGAATAAGATAGATGAATAGATTATATAGAAAGAGGATATATTAGATAATTATATATAATAGATATATAGAGAGAATATATAATAGATATATATATATTATAGATTAGAGAGAGCGATATATCGAATCTATTCTATAGAGATAGATATATTAATAGATTATAGATTATAACTATATAGATAGGATATCTATTTCATAGACTAAATATTATAGATCTGAATATAATTATATATTATAGATATTATAGATAGATATAGAGAGAATTATTTGTCGCATTAATATATCAATTATATATTAATGATAGTTATATATATATGAATATATACTATATAGATATCTCTCTATAATATATTATATCTATTATATATATATAGATTATATATAATAATATATTATAGATATATATATAATCTTATATATCTAATTATATCTAGATTTATATAGATAATAATATATATATATATATATATATCTCTATATCTATATATATATATATATATATATCATATATAGATAGATATATATATATCTCTTATATATATTATATATATCTATATATATAATATATCTATAATATATGATATATATATATATCTATCTACTAAGCTATCTATCTACTATATATATATATATATATATAGATATGATTCTTTTTATAGACTCTTTTTCTGATCTATATATATATATCTTTCTTATATATTTTCTATATATTTTCTTTATTATATATATATATCATATATATATTCTTATATATAGCCTTTTTTTTATCTCTTTTCTTCCGTATACTGATTCTGTCATTATATATATAGTCTTCTTATCTTATATCCTCCTTTTTCTCTCTTCTCTATTCTCTATCCTATATAATATATATAGATATATATATATATATATGATACTCTCTCTCTCTCCTCTTTCTCTTCCTTTTCCCTCTTTTATATATATATCTATAGTTCTTATATATATATATCTATATATATATATATATATATATATATATATATATATATATATCTATTATATATACTATCATCATATATATTAGATATTTCTATATATATATATATATATATATATCTATATATCTATATCTATATATATAGATATATATATATATATATATATATACAATATTTTATATATATATATAATCTATATATAGATATATCTATATATCTATACTATATATATATCGATCTATATATATATATATATCTATATCTATGATATAGTAGATAGATATATATATATACTAGATCTAGGATATATATATATATATATTATATATATATATATATATATATATATATATATATATATATAATGCGAAAAATATACTGTACAGGAAATGGGGATCTAATGGCGCCGTCTTATTACGTCATTTTTCTTTGATCTAACGATGCCTGACGTAAAGAGACGACCTCCCGAGAAAGCACAAAATTTCTCTTGACCTCCTCCTCCTCCTCTTCTTCTTCTTCTCATGTGGCTCTGCTTCAAGCACAATGGCCTTCGCTTTCGAGGATGATAGGAAAGGGACATACCGTAAGACAGCATAAAAGTGAGCAAAGGAGCAATCAATGACAGAGAGAGAGAGAGAGAGTGGAGAGATTAGAGGAAGAGGGGAGAGAGACGAGAGGAGTCAAATGAAGTGAGCAGAGAGATAGAGAGAGAGTGAGAGATGATGGAGAAAAAGACGAGAGGAGGAAGAGAGAGAGAGAGAATGAGACGAGAGAGAGAGAGTACTGAAGATATAAGAGGGAGAGAGAGAGCAATGAAGTGAGAGAGAGAAAGAGAGAAAGAAAGAGAGAAAGAGAGAGAGAGAGAGAGAGAGAGAGAGAGAGCATTGAAGTTAGAGACAGACAGACAGACAGACAGATTGAAATTAGAGAGAGAGAGAGAGAGAGAGAGAGAGAGAGAGAGAGAGAGAGAGAGAGCTAAGAGGCATACAAATAACAGGCCAATGAGTCTTATTTTTTTTTTTTTTTTTTACTTCATGCCTTTAATTAGCTTTCGCAGATTGTAGCTACAGAGACAGTATACTTTCTAAGACAACAAAAGATTCGAAATATCTACTAATATGTGCTATATGAGCATGACAAAAATAAATAATAGCGGATGCCAGAAAGGGAAGTGTTTCAGGTAAGAACAGACCCGGGTGTCACAGTGTCACAGTAAAAAGTGAACGCCGACTTCGCTAAGTCGAAAAGACAATTTTAATTAAGTCTGGCGAAGCGTTCGAGCAAAGCGGAAACACTGTTTTCATGATCGTTTAGGATCATAGAAGGGAAGCGCTTCAGTGAATGTTTTGTTGTCTCAGAGAGTATAGTCTCTGTAAGTATAATCTGATAGTCTCTGTAAGTATAATCTGCGAAAACCAAGAAAAGACATGAAGTTAAAAAAAGAAACACTCGCTGGGCCTGTTATTTGTATGCCTCTCTCTCTCTCTCTCTCTCTCTCTCTCTCTCTCTCTCTCTCTCTCTCTCTCTTACTTGTCATTTCAATGAGGATAAGAGAGTTGTAAAGACAACCCAAAAGAATTTCACACAAATAAATACGACTAAGCGAATCCTGAAAGCAACGCATGTAAAAAAAGAAAAAAGAAAAAAAATCTATAAATGAAATCAGGAAAACCAACGGACCAAGAAAAACTAACATCAGCCTCGAACCTAAAACTCCTCCTGGGCAAATCCGAGGAAGGAAATGGCCCTCGAAAATTTCTTTTGACGGGGAGAGATTTGGTCAAGTCTCGCCTCCCTCCCACTTGCGCGCTTCAGTGACCTCATCCTGGGGGAGGGGGAGGGGAGGGGGGAGGGGGCATCATCGAGGTCTAGGTCCGGTTCCTCGAAGGAGAAAATGAAAGAAGGCGAGGAAAGTGTCATCCCGTGATTGATCTGGACGACATCCTACTTGAAGGAAAATCTGAGCCAAGTTCACTATATGTGGGAAATAGCAAAATAGTTGAAAGATGAATCGATACGAAAATCAGTCAATATCTGGATGAATAAACAGGGGAATCAGCGAAATGACTGAAGGTTTAACACGAAAGAAAGTCAGTGAGGCAGGAAACTGATTATCCATTCAGTCAGAAAATAATATAACGAACGAACAGATCAGTAAGTCAGTCACTCAGTCACGATATCAGTGAAATAGCTGACGACATCATCAGTCAATGAACTAACAAACACATCAGTTAACATATTAATTAATTACTACTGAAACCACTAAAAATACACTAGTTAACTAATCATCAGGTAGGTCCAAAGTAAACAAAGAGAGCAAAAAGTCTCAATTAATTAGATAATCAACTTTTCAGTAAAACTTCTATGTTGCTAAAAAATGTACAGGGAATATTCAGTATCGTATAATCCCTTGAATGACGTTGACAATTGGGACAGACGTATTCCAATTAAAATCATCGACACCAATCCAATAGTTTTTATGATTCATTCCGTTAATTCAGATCTCTCTACTGGTAAACGGTACCGAAAATGCAGTCATTGCCAGAAATTTGTTTTCACAGAGTTTGCGTAAGTGCATCTGGTCAGATAGTTCATTATATCAAGGAAAATGAAGTTCAGTAAAGGTAGTTCTCTTTTTCTAACTTTTATCGCATTAAAATCCCCTCTCGCTCAGATGCACGATTGGTTCTAATCTATCCAACCCAAAAATTCATAAGCAATATATTATAATTATGTCCAGTGAAGGGCTGCAGAGTTATCCAGTATTTATATTTGAATAATTACATTTTTACTATAACTTCCCCCAATATATTTCAGGGGGTTGTTAAGAACGTAAAATTCCACTGAACTTACATTTTCCTCTATGCATTTACTTCCCTCGGGTAGGTAGTATCGTCTCGACCCTCTCGTATACAGTATCGCCGTCACGTTTTACAATTCGGGTACACCAGTTTGCATATTAATACTCAATTTGCTCTACCGTGAATGAACTTGAATCTTTCTTCACATTCCCCCTCCACAAAACCAGCCCACCAAGACTTGCTCACTAAAACATGTGGATATTGCATAGTACCTGTCCCCATTCAGGATTCAAGTGCGGAGGTTTTGTTCTCGAATCACACACAGGAAACAGTTCCAAGCTTTTTTTGTTTTTTAGGGAGGAGTGGGGGAGGGAGCGCCGGGGTTTGGATTATACATTCAAGGGAGCCAAAGGAAAGCAAACGCTGTACAACAAAACGAAATCCATCCCTCCCCGCGCCTTTCAATTCCCCGTTTTACTCATTCAAAATACGGAGCCAAAGTTCATTCGGGTGCGTGATCCAACCCATTCATAAAGAAAGGGTTGTAAACAATCAAGCGAATCGATGGCAATTTCTGCCCTCACGCAGCTCTGTTTGCGTTTGTATTTGGCATTTCACAATTCGGGCCCCCTTTTGCTTTTCAGTTACTCTGAATTTTTCCCCCCCAAGTATTCTGACTTCTGGAATTTTTTCCCCTAAGGTCTTCTGTATATTTTTCCCCAGGTCTTCTGGAATTTTTCCCCCAGGTGTTCTGGAATTTTTTTTCCCCAGGTCTTCTGAAAATTTCCCCCCAGGTGTTCTTGGAATTTTTTTCCCCAGGTGTTCTGGAATTTTTTTCCCCAGGTCTTCTGGAATTTTTTTCCCCAGGTCTTCTGAAAATTTTCCCCCAGGTCTTCTGAATTCTACCCCTATTCCTCTACCTCTGTAACCCGCGTCTGTGATCGCTAAGGAGAGAATAC
>NC_087209.1:18107313-18109813 GCF_015104395.2 Macrobrachium nipponense | reverse complement strand
ATGATTACACGCAGTTGCCACCACCTTCCCGGATCCTTTCCCCTAAAATGCGAATACTTCTTACTGATGGAAGAAGTGAAGGTTCGGGGAGAGAATTTCCTTCAGCAGAGGGAGCGAATAACACCTCTTAAAGATCATGTCTCCAACCGCTGTGAGTTGTTCTTTCAGGGCGCTCTATGTCGTGAAGTAAGCTTCGATGGGCTTTTTTTTCAGTTTTCTGTAAAAGAAAAACATTGTCCCGGTTTTGTCTGTCCGACCGCCTTCAGGCTTAAAACCTACCGAGTCTAGATGGCTTCAAATTGGTACGTTGATCGTCCACCCTCCAATCATCAAACGTAACAAATTGCAGCCCTCTAGCCTCAGTAGTTTTTATTTTACTCTAGGTTAAAATAAGCCATAATAGTATATCTGGCAATGATATAGGACAGCCACCACCATCCCGTGGTTAAAGTTTCATGGGTGCAGCTCAGACAGCATTAGATACCGAGACCATCGAAGGATAAATCTATTTTCGGTGTCCTTGATTATGCGACCTACAGAAAACTCAATTGTGCAAAAGAAATTTTTTTTTACTAGCGCGTTTTTTTTTTTTCCTTTTTTGTACTAGTTGTTTACTAAGTGATTGATCTTTTATCATAATTAACAAAGGAAAAATAAAAAATAATGAAGGATTCAACGAAAATTTCTTTATCGATACAACAGGTTCTGGCTCTTGGCACCGATTATAAAATTATCCCTTTGTGTTCTTTAGAAAAATTAACATAAAAATATTCCTAACTCCTTGTTAGTTCGAGCAGTTTGGGACGGGGTAATTTACAGAATTTGATTATTATACCGACAATAATTATAACATTCTTCATTTGTAATCTAATTGAAACATAAAATATATTTCCGAGAAAATGGTTAAGAAACCCCACTTGATTGACTTGCATTTTTTCAGTATCTGATTTCTTTTTCTGTATTTAATCTTGTTTCTTATTTCAAATGAACACCATATTCTTCGCAAGCTTGAATTTGTCAATGGCTCCATATGAATAGGGGTTAATCTTCTGAATAATAATAATAATAATAATAATAATAATATAATAATAATAATAATAATAATAATAATAATAATAATAATAAATCACTTAGATACCTTGTTAAAAAAAATCTTAAAAGACGTGAATAATGATGATTCACGCCAGATGGACAAGTGTTTTGTGCGAGTGTGAAGAACGTAAGCAGCGCCCAAGGATTTCTCTTCATCCTTAAGAAGAGCCCTCTGGGATGGGGGACATAATCCTTCACTCGGTGCAGGATGCCTCCTTTCACCCAGAGGATATCGCCGAGGATGCGAGAATGGAAAAAGATAGCAACGGTGTCGTGACACTGCAGACAGGGAAATGAAAAGGTGAGGAAATATATGAGAGAACTGGCATTTTGAATATTAGTTTGTTCTCTGTTTCATATTTGTCTTTATATAGAACAGAACGAAATATAATTTTGGCCAAAGGCGAAATTGACAGTAAAAAGGTCTGAAAGTTGTAACAGGAAGAAAAACTCGCAGTTGCACTATGAAACAGTTGTTAGGAGAGGGTGGAAAGTAAGAAGGAAGAAAGAAAATATGGACGGAGGTACAATAAAAGGAATGAAAGTAGTTGCAGCTAGGGGCCGAAGAGACGCTGCAAAGAACCTTACGTAATGCCTACAGTGTACCGCGTGAGATGCACTGATGGCCCTAACCACCAACGGGGGATTTGCCTTTATAAACTAAACGTAAAACAACTGACACATTCATAATACAAATGGATTCTTGAATATCAATTAACAGAAATCTACCTTTTCCCATTATTATTTTTATTGGTTGCAGGTCCACAATAATATCGCATGTGAAGTATAAAGTCTTTAATAAATTATACTTCACATGCGATATTATTGTGGACCTGCAACCATTGTAATAATTTTCGACACGGAAAATTGTGCCCATTATTTTTATTATTATTATTTATTTGCTGCTCTGAAGAATTTTATTTTTGGTAACTTTCTATGGCTGACAATGAAAGTTTTGATGTTATGGAAAATAATTTTGTGGATGAATCGGAGTTGAATCTTTTGGAAAAGTCAAAATCATGAGTTAATTTATGGGTCGGATGGGTAATAAGATTAAACAAGAGCCCTTCCTTTCTTATTATATTGTAGCAGACTGACTTAGCTCTGGCATTTTCTCTACTTTTCTAATGTTCAGCTTATTATTTCACAGATTGTTTCACTATTCATGCTTTCTTTAAAACACTCATTCAACTCATATCATTCCTCCCCGCCACCGGCCCCCCCCCCTTTTTTTTTTTACAAATAAGTTAGTCAGTTCTCAAATAACCTATGTGTGATCGACCTAAAACATTATATACTCTCAGATATATAATCATTATCTTTGTGTGTGTGTGTGTGTGTGTGTGTGTGTGTGTGTGTGTGTGTGTGTGTGTGTGTGTGTGTGATATGACTACCAGCCCGTTTGCGT
>NC_087209.1:18092313-18102313 GCF_015104395.2 Macrobrachium nipponense | reverse complement strand
GTGTGTGTGTACCGTGGTAAGTAAAGAATGCGCGTTCATACGTACAAAATCTCACGGAAATACAAAAATTCGCAATAAAATAAAAAAGGGTAAAAATGCTAAAAATGTTTAACTACGGCATTTTGTGTGCATTACGCATTTCCATGTAGGAAAGAGGCCAATTCGGCATCTCTTTACATTTCGTCTGCACTAAACCGTTTATCTTTATGATGGAAAAAGAAGAAGAAGAAAAAAAAACTTAGGTATGAGGTTCAGCATGACGAAAATTCATCAAAGCAAAATATATTAAATAGATAGTAAATATGATTGAGGTTATGATGTGTAAGATGTATTAGCTCTCTGTTCATTAGACAATGAGAATTAAAAAAAAAAAAAAAACACGTCAAGCGAGATCTCGAGATGGATATTTCCATACATGGATCAGGTACAAAAAAGGGGGTGGGGTGAGGGACGGATACGGTGTTTCAATACATATAATAGTGAGATACCTGGGAGGAAAGTTACAGCTTGACTACTAGTACTACAGCCTTCCTGTATAGAATAAGGAAGGTCATATTCTACGATAGTAAAGTAATTAATATACTAACAGAAAATACGCTCGAAAACGCTGCATAAAACTTAAAAATATAGCTGCACTTAAGAAAAGACTGCCCAATCGCAGGATAACAAATGAAATCTAAATAATTTTGGATATAAACACACACATACATATATATATACAACACACACACACACACACACACACGCATATATATATATATATATATTATATATAATATATATATATATATATTATATATATATATATATATATATATATATATAGATATATATATATATATATATATATATATATATATATATATATATATATATATATATATAATATTATCTACGTAACACTATCATCCTCACTAATAAGGTCTCCACTTTACAAAGGGTCGACATAATATCCAAATTAAAACTAATCTCTTTCAATAAAAGATTAAATGCGCAGTCAGAAAAAAATTCCTTTGATAAGACTGGGATGATATTAAAGGACTCTGCCAAACATTTGAAAGAAGCCGAACTTCCGGACGAGAGAGAGGAGAGAGAGAGAGAGAGAGAGAGAGAGAGAGAGAGAGGAGCCTGATATCAAGCCTCCTTTGAACAATCGTCTAAAGTGATACAATTCTCATTTTTTTAATTTCCGCGCCAGCTTATTCTTTGACGTAATCAAATCTTAAACAGATAAGAACTAAGACTCAGGTCGCGGGTGCGTGTGTTTTATAAACACACACACACACACATACAGACATACATACATACATACATACACACACACATATATTATATATATATATATATGTGTGTGTGTGTGTGTATATATATATATCATATAATATATAAATGTGTGCGCGCTCGCATATATACATACATACACACACATATACACTACATATATACATAGTATAAATAAAGATTATGCCACGGATGAAAATGAAAAACGAGAACTGGCTTCATTTTCCTCCGTGGCATTACCTTTATTTATACAGAGCTTCACGTCTTATATATTTTGTGATCAAGTTATTCATATACATAGTATGCATATGTGTGTGTGTGTGTGTGTGTGTGCGGTTGTTTATGCTCATTCATATTAAGGAACATTTTGGATGAACATGCTAAAGATAAAAAATAAATAAATAAATAAACCTCACGACGTCGTAATCTGAAGAATCGTGTGCGATAGAATAATTTTACCTTAGGCGTATGCTCTAAAACTCCTACATTGCTTTGACATATTAGAAAATTGTCTCAATACCGAGTTCCCGGTGGTTGCTTATTTGTAGCCTTAACCATTATATTTTTAAGTTTTACTAATCTAAAACCCTAAGCTTATGCTGTCACGGTTACTAATTCGATTAATCTTCCATTGAAAAGAGTTGCTAATTTCAGGCCCTAATCCTATGTTGATGAGAGCTGCTAATTCTAAACCCTAATTCTGAATTGTCAAAGGCGTCTAAATTGAGGTACTGATCCTATGATATCAAAGACCCACTTAATGCTACTGTCAGTTCTTCGCATTGCAACTACCAGTAAGCAGTGATGACAGTAAGAGAAAGGCCCTAATAATAGTATTTTATCAATACAAAAAAAAACAATATTCACTCTACGTAAATAGTACTTAAGTAGTTCTCTCGAATTTGACACTTACCTTACATATACAATTATAAGTACATAGAGTCAACCCCAAGTACGCTTGATGCATATGTTATATGATGAATATATATTTTCAACGCATCATTACTTTGCAAACACCATAAATTGTAACTTCAACGCTTGGCAAACATCACTGACCCGAAAAAAAGACAGATTTAATAAATTATGACTGTTTTAAGAGACATATGTTAAGACAAATTAAGAACACTGAACAGAATATACACTTGTTAATAAAACGTCTCTTTGTATTAATTTCAATAGGGATATATGGACACAACGGTTTGTACCACCCAATAGCAGAATTCGCTCCTCCATTTTATTGGAAATTTCGTCTCATTATGCCTTCTTTTATAATACCCCTTTTTCTGTCATTCAAATACCCATCACTACTTACAAGTACACAGAACACAGAAAAATAAAGTGGCTATTCTCTTGGTAGAATAAAGTAACTTTTTCCTTAGCAGAACACTCCACAAACTGGAAACCATAGCAAATTTATTGGCAGACTCGCCGCTTACCTTGGTATATTAAGATTTTACCGCTCATTATTTGACTAGTCTAGCGGTGTTTACATTAGTAATCTATTTTTCTCCCTTATTCTGAAATCCCCTGCTGTCACTTAGAACGTTGCATGTTAGTAGTCACATTTGTTTGAGAGAAAAGTGATCAATACAATGAGAAAATTAAATAAACAATGGTAATCTATTTTGCTTTTCTAGACGATTTTCATTAATTGGTAGCTTTACTTTATACTTACAAAAACGCCCGAAATCACATATATTTCTGTCTGAGCGATATCCATTTACATAGTATTAAAACAAAGAATTAAGGGAACACATTCTTGATATAAAGATTGTCATCATTAAATCCAAATAAAACCACATTCCAAACGATAACAGTACTACTACGTCAGCACAGCCAGGTAATCATTTTCATGATTTTCACGCTAATATTACGTAAAACAATTAACACAACAAGGTTAATCGGTAAAACGATAAATTGCCTGAGATTCGCTTACCCCAAATAAATGCAATTTCATCTCTCTATGTTCACGAACGTATATCAGAAAATATCAGCCTTGAAAACCAAAGACAGTATCTAATCCTATCGATGCACGATCGCTTCTAATGGTTCCAAACCATTTGCTAGAAGCAGCATCCGACTCGGAAATATATTTTGAGCGACAGAGGATTCTAAGGCTCGCGTGGTATATCACGTAAAAATAAAGTACGGTCATATATTTCATCATGAGGGGCAGACGATGATAATCAGCGAAATTTATCACCAGTTTCGATGATGGATCTGTTATTTGAACGAGATGATTAAACGTTCAGTGGCAATCGGGCAATGGACCGTATTTCAATATAGTCGCATTCATCAAATAGAATCTTTGCGCCCCTGTAGTTTTGATAAAACAAAATACAAGTATACTTGGATACAATAACAAGAAACAGACACATTTGGATATAATTATCAGTTACATGCATATCTAGGTAAAATAAGATACATGCACAATTGGATATAATAAATAAGAGATAAGCATGTTTGGATAAAATTATTTCGATTAAATAATCAGATACAATCATGCTTAGATCTAATAAAATAGAAGCATACTTAACCCTACCCTATACTCAATATTGACCAAATATTCTTGAACTACCCATAAAATTATTTCCATTCCTAAAATTATACAAAGAACAATTGGTATCTCACGCTTCATTTTAAACCCTTGAGAAAAATATTTCTCCCATGTTTCGTGCTCACATAATGTCAATCAAAAACAGGTTAATACTAAAATCAAAAAATCAAAAAGCATAATCTCTTTGCAACAACGAGCTTTCTCTTTTCTTTTCTCTGTCTCTCATTTCAATATTTAATTTTGCCTATTTTCCCCGACCTGACACCGAGTTTCATCATTTCCAGTTGCCTCGCTCTATCCGGTGTATTCTTTCGTTATTTCATATATCTTTTTACGAATGAATGCGTTTTAATTTGTAAACATTCGGGTTTTAATGTCTTATGTAAGATCAAGCACGATAAATATTATTAAAGGAAAGTATTGGTAGATTCCACCTATTTCTTATATCGATATCTATTTGTTCCTACGGAATTCTCTAATAGATATCTTAAACAAATGGAAAGACTTTTCAAATCGTCCAGGTTTTGACGAAATGGCGTATCCCATTTTTCCAAAGTTTTTTTTTTTTTTTTTTTTTTCAGCCAAAGTGTCTCAGCTTTTGATACCCTATGGCATTTCAAAACTTGAGCTGTCCGTGTTTGCCCCATTGTCAAACCAAATTTCTTCTAAAGATGAGCTAATTAGATGCACTGAGTGATATTAGAATCTTCAAAAGATGAGCAAAGTAGACACTGCATAATATCTATATCTTCGTAGCCAATTTTCTCAAAATGTGGAAGAAATGACATACGCCATTTCGTCACACTAGGGATGCATTACAAGATGTCTATAACGGAAAAAATGACAAATACAATCCCCCTAGGATGACAAAGTAAGAAAAAAAGCTCCTACATACGAAAACCTCAAGACATCGTGCCAGTTTCTGAAGTTCACAAAAACGCTACGAAAACTGAATGGTCATGGAATCATTCATAAGACGAAATCAAGCTTGTGAGGCGTATTCCTGGTCCCTAGTGTCTTCCTTTATACCACCCTCTATTCAAACTCGGCTTCCATCCAAAACCGTTTTCCCTTTGACTCAGGTTATCAAGAGATGCGATCATACATACACCCACCCACAAACACACACACACACAATTATATATAAATATTGCGTATGTTTGAGTGATTGAAATAATGGCACCATCTCGTTTACGCAATATCAGGTAATGTCGTCTAATAAAATTTAATCTTAAGGTGAGCCGTTTAAGGCCTCAGTAACTTGGAACGACTCTCAAAATTCAAAATAATTTATTTTCCTCGTCTGAAAGTAGAGTATCCTGTCATGTAATTTCACACTGTACTTATGACTTGCCGGACATTAATTTTCATGTTATCTGACCAGATCATAGTAGTAATATAACAGAGAGCTCTTTCATTTCTAACGGATTATATAACGGAATTTTACTGCAGAATAAATGTGCCCTTATTCTTTCAAAATGATGAGATGGCCCGTTTTTCTGTATGACTAAAAGAAAAAAAATCCAGACAGGTGAATGGCCAATTCTCTTTTTCCCTCTTCCGGGGTCTTTATTTCCTATCCAGGAAAAAAATGTCCCCCTTTTTAAAGGATTCCTGATATCTGTGATTTTTTTTTTTTATTGTGTGAAGGATCCCTCGACCGCCCTGGGATTTCGAAGGAATTTTTTTACTTCCCATTTTTGTCCCATTTTCAAGGTTAAACTACGACAGAGTGTGTGTGTGTGTGTGTGTGTGTGTGTGAGGTTTCTTCATTTGATTTTCACCTCGGATTCAAGGCTTTGAAGTGACAAGAGTATCCAAAAGTATATACCTATGCATATATAAAACTTCTTATAATATATATATATATATATATATATATATATATATATATATATATATATATATATATGTGTGTGTGTGTGTGTGTGTGTGTGTGTGTGTGTGTGTGTGTGTGTGTTGTCCCGAATCAGGAAAATAAGGAACGTGATGAATATATTAATAAAGTCAAAATCCACGAAGGAAAGAGAAACGACGGAGCACTGTAAGGCCTTTTGACTTTTTGTCCTGCTAAGCAAAGGAGAAGAAGTCGAGAGGCCTTGGAGAGCTCCATCGTTTCTCTTTCCCTCGTGGATTTCCTCATAATATATATATATCTATATATATATATATATATATATATATATATATATATATGTATATATATATATATATATATATCTGTGTGGATTAAAGTAAGAGTATTTCATAGCTTTGCCATTTCTCCCTAAAATAAAAATGTATCTCTCAGTTTCGAAAAAAAATCCAAACATTTGAAGTGAAAGCAGCATTGCAAAATCCATGATTTTCCTTTGATGTATTTGCAAATGCATGAACAGACGGGTACCGGTGTCGCTTACATCAATACAACATGGTATTCACCTACATAACATAAAACGTGGGCAGTGAACGAAACTCTTCAAATTCTTTTTTTTCGATGTCTGAGAATGAAGGGGATTGATATTTTTTTTGTTCTGAATTCTTTAAATGGTAAGCAAAGTTCTGGAAAAGGAAATTCGGAATTACGGGTGATATAACCTAGCATATGTGTTGCAATTCTAAGGCCTCAATGTCTTAAGATGAATCTGAATTTGGTCAAGAACCATAATAAAATATAGAGAAAATAAGTCTAACGATTTTCGTATTGTTAAAATTGCCCAGATCATACACAAATTTATAAAATAGTTATATTTCATAATTCCTGTGTTCACTTACGAACTCCAATAAAATTTGAAGTAGCAATAAAAATTCTAATTTCAGTAAAACTATTCCAGATAAATCAATTAATCAATCTCACTGAAATATTCAGTTTTGTCATCTTACTATAGACACTTTATAGTTACAACTGAAGTCTACTTAGCATACGAGATTTACTATAGAGAACGACCCAACGAAAAGATATTTGACTGATTAATCAAGGTTTGTCGTAACATCATCGTCAAATAATGGCGATTTCAGCTGAGACCAAAAGTAAGTAATTTTCTTATAGCCAGAGACGATAGCGCCATCACTTGCGATATCAATAAACCAGCTTATGCATACCTTTCGCTAAGACGTAATATCCTAGCAGTCTTCTCCACTATTCTGAAGTCCTTTCATATTTATATTCATAATTTTCCGTTTTTCCAATTTGGTTTGCTATATATGTACCAAGTCTTACGTAAAACTATTACTACTAGATCTCAATCTCACCTTATATCTTTTCGCCTTCAAACACACGCACACGCACGCGCGCGTACACACACACACACACACACACACACACACACACACACACACACACACATATATATATATATATATATATATATATATATATATATATATATATATATATATATATATTACATACATATATATATACATACATATATATATATATATATATATATATATATATATATATCGAACTACAAATGTCTTTTAATATCTAATTCGCTCTACTCGGAATTAATATATTTTCATATATGTTTAACCGAGGGGGAATTTATTAAGCGATAATAGAATTGGCGATCGACAGACGCGAACCATCGACCTCTCAATCCCAGGACTGGCAGTGAATTAAATATTAAAGGACATTTGTAGTTCGATATATGTATATGAATCACAGAAATGTGATAGACTTATATATATATATATATATATATATATATATATATATATATATATATATATATATCGACAGTTACACTACGCCTTTCTATAGCGTCTCCTTTCTGCTATGACCTTACTACCTTAATTCTCCTAATCCCAAATATTCCACATCAAAATGGATCTTGGCTTAAGCGTACTACCAAATATCTCTCACCCATTCGGGATCATTCCCTTGCCCTTTCTTCTTCTTCTTCTTCTTCTTCTTCTTCTTCTTCTTCTTCTTCTTCTTCTTCTCCGCGCCCTTCTTTCATATCTCCTTCATTCTGCAATGTTGATCTGTCTCTCCCCTAAGCATTAAATTCATCCTTTCGTTCATTTCTAGTTCCCTTAATCTCCTTTATCTGCGTCTTTCTCCTACATTTCTTCGTCGTTTTGTACAACAAAAGAGGGATGAAACTTCGTACTGAAGATATATCAATAGTTTCAAAGATTTAGCGAAATCTCTAAGACTATCAATATATCTTTATTGTGAAGTTTCACCCATCATTTACGTGAATAAGACAACGAAGAAATGTAGGAGAAAGACGTAGATAAAGGAGATGAAGGGAACAAAAACGAAAGCTTTGTGGAAAGAACATAAACGTCATTAACAATGATTTCAGGAAATTTTGTTTTTCTTTTTTTTAACAAACTTGGGAACAAGAGTGAGAAACAGAATCAATTACTGTTTTAGTGGAATGCTGCTGACAGGTTAGCTGTAAGATTCAATGAACTATTAACCAGTGATCATTTTCAACCTTAAGACATGGTTATGTATTTATTTGTTTTCAATTATACTGAGCAAAGGCAACTTTCTCTCGTTGCTTGTCTTCGCTACAGGTTTCTGATAATTATTCTCTGCCTTTTGAATAATGCCCGTACGATATGGCGCCTGTTAATAATATTCAGAGGATCTATAGTACGATATTATCAGTCTTTTAAATAATGCCAGTACAATATGGTGCCTGTTAATATTCAAGAGGATCTATACCTTATTACCTGTCTTTTAAATAATGCCGGTACAATATCATACCTATTACTCTTCTAGGTCAGTATCACTACAACTGGGTCGTACCTGACGATTTTATTTCCTTTTTGATAATGCAGAGCCTTAGATTATGTGGATGACGATGATCTTTGTCGTTATATTAAAGGCATAGAGACAGAATTTTGTTCATGCAGCTATACACATACACACACACACACACACACACACACACACACACACACACACATATATATATATATATATATATATAATATATATCATATATATATATATATATATATATATGGAGTCTTATAGTTTTTCATATTTTAAGAGGCGGGCCCAATGCTTCTTTTATGAATAATTGCTCCCATTTCTTTTCGTCGTTTTATTTAGGACGGGGTCACGATAAGGGTATCTGGGTAACCAGTTCCTTTGGCCCCTAAAAAAAAATATCGCAAAAAAATTAATTGCTACATAGTATAAATGATCGATGTTTCTGGTTAGGATCACCGCCTCAAAATTTAAAAGGTATTGCGTATTATTATTTACAGAAAACCTTCTACCAAATTAATACCAATTTTGATTTATGCAATCTCCCTGACCTATGACCTTCGTAGAATATGCTAGGTCAATCCTGACCCTTTTACAAATATATTATTTATTAAGTCATTTATTTTCCATTAAATTATATTGAAGTCTGACCGCGACCCTTTTCCCTTCATCATAAATTAACCCACAGTTTTTTCAGTGTTACAGTAAAGTTCAAGGGACATTCGACAATTATTAAAGAGAGAGAGAGAGTGAGAGAGAGAGAGAGAGATTATCGTGCATTATCCGTTCATCTACCAGCTATTTTATTAGATCTAACTGTAGACATTAGTCTTCAACAAATTCAAGACACTAATAAAATGTTAAAAAATAACTAAGAATTTAAAAGTGATTAAAAACTTAAAATTCTTTAACTTAATAACTGAAATTAAAAATGATGAATTTAATATTACATATAAATTCAAATCTTCCCCCTTAACCGCTTAAGCATCGAAGAGCATCTGTGTTTAAGTCGCAAGCACACACTTATCGCCTAATGGTCTAATACCCGCGAGAGAAATTTTCGAAATCATGCTCTTAATCACCAAGAAGGCCACTGTTAGTCGACGTAGATATTAGCATTGAGAACACGGATATTACCTACTCAAATAAGAGAAGTCGAGCAATAAATATCAAACTAACGCAACTAACTTCACTTTAATCCTATACTATAGAGAAATAGGTTCACGAGTAAATTTAAATTAAACGTTCTATGCCTAAAGTTAAATATACCTTAGTTTAGCCAGACCTCTGAGATAATTAACAGGTCTACAAGGGCTGGCCCGAAGGACTAGATTTTTATTTACGTGGCTAGGAACCAATTGGTTACTTACCAACGGGACCTACAGCTTATTGCGGGACCCGACCAACATTATATCGAGAAATGAATTTCTGATCACAAGAAGTAAATT
>NC_087209.1:18087313-18089813 GCF_015104395.2 Macrobrachium nipponense | reverse complement strand
TTATCGTGGACAGACAGACGCAAACACAAATGAAAAAATTAAAGAGATGAGAATTCAGAACCTCCAATATTTAGTTGGTGGAATTGAAAATAAAAGCAAAATTTTATTTAGGGATAAAAAAGAATGATCGATTATAAAGAATCACATCAAAACAAAAACTATACTACGATGTCAATTCAATGAATTTCCGAAGAAATTACGTTATAGATAAACCCACACATCGAAAACACAGTGTTCGCCCTCCATCTAATCACCTTTTGGATCAGTCCTCACCTCATATGGCTTTTTGTGTCCGATATATGACCAGAAGACCAGGAGAGAGAGAGAGAGAGAGAAGAGAGAGAGAGAGAGAGAGAGAGAGAGAGAATGCCTTTCATAATTTCACAGGCGACTGGCTGGCTGCAGGAAAGAACAAGGACCCTACCATCAGCAATAAGTAATCAAATTTCATCTCTACACTGGAAATGGCGTAATATCTCTCTCTCCATTAACCGCGAGCGCGCATGCGCTGGCTATAATAGATTCACATCAACCGTGCATTTGATAGTCTAGACCAGTCCCTTGCGACGCTACTGATTGGCTGTTGATAAGCCAATGACAGGGCTGGAAACGCTCAGTTTCTCTCAAGAGTTCACACAGGCAGGATGTATGTTCAACCTCTCCTGAAAGACGTATTCCTCAGGAGAGGTGGTACTTAGATCCTACCCATGTGAACTCGCGAGAGAGACGGAGAGTTTCCAGCCCTGTGATTGCCTTATCAACAGCCAATCAGGAGCGTCGTAAGAGACTGGCCCAGACATCAAATGCACTGTTGATGTGAATCTACTATAGTGCCTTCTAGAAGTTATTATTATAGGCAACGGAGGGACGTTCCAGTTCTCTTTTCCTATTCCCGCCTCTCCGTATGCCAAGGGAACAAAGTCGGACTCTGGAATGACACGCGAAGGAAGATAAGATTTCATGTTTCCTCTCAGACTGGCGTCAGACAAATGAGTTCTTTTCTAGCCGGTGATTGGCAGCCCGCGACAAATATCAATAAGCAAATCCTGGTTGCAGGACGACGCACGCCATTGGTGGATACGTTTTTTTCCTTCAAATATTTTCGTAATGCGACAGAAACAGTTTCAGAAATGGGTACAAGTTCCAGAGTATAATTATATATATTATATATATACTATATATATATTTTATTATTATTATATAATGGCGGTAGGGATATGGAGTACATTATATATATATCTATTAGAATATATTAAATACCATAATATATAATATATATATATATATATATATATATATATATATATTATAAAGCATATCTGTAAGGCATATATAGTTAGATATATAATTAGACTGAACGATATGAAAGCAAACTTGCATTGGCAAATAGATAAGAGAACAGGAATTAGACATTCAAACGAAAACCTCATTAATACAAAAAAAAAAACTTCGAATGCATTCATGTGTGCAAATGCGAACAGCAATCTGACATTCAATCGAAAAATTAAAAAAAAAAAAAAAAAAAAAAAAAAAAACTTCGAATGCATTCTTGTGTGCAAAATGCGAAAACCCAAAACCAGACATTCAAACAAAAAAACACTGGAACGCAAAGCAGGAAATGGGAATTTTCTTATCTCCTTTCAAACTTGGGTTCTAGTCAGGAGGAGGCCAGACTTGATCTCGGCTAGAATTTTAGTCGGGCGAAAACTTCCCGTTTTTGCAAATAGCGTCTTCATACGGACCTAAACCAAACCGGGGGGAGGGGGGTGGGGTTAGTCTCCGATACCAAACGTTTCCAGAATCCCGCAGGGGAAGACGAAAGACTTCCGTTTATTTCCTTTGCACAGACTCGAAATACATAATATTATGTCACTCGTGCATGATTTATCTCAAAATGCAACTCCTTTGGTTTTGAGAGAGAGAGAGAGAGTTGGGGGAACTACTTTGGTATAGTTGATGGTAGGTCATTTTCTTATGTATATATATATATATATATATATATATATATATATATATATATATATATATAAAATATGTATATATATATATATATATATATATATATATATATATAAAATATGTATATATATATATATATATATACTATATATATATATATATATATATATATATAGAGAGAGAGAGAGAGAGAGAGAGAGAGAGAGAGAGAGAGAGAGAGAGAGAGAGAGAGAGAGATGGGGGATGTACTTTGGTAAATTTGATGGGAGGTTACTTTTGAGAGAGAGAGAGAGAGAGAGAGAGAGATAGAGAGGAGGAGGAGGCGGAGAGAGAGAGAGGAGAGAGGGGGAGGGGGGGGGGGGGAAATCATCTTTGGTATTTTTTCGTGAGAGGTTATCATTTTTTAAGAGGAGAGAGAGAGAGAGAGAGAGAGAGAGAGAGAGAGAGAGAGAGCATTTTATTTTTCTAATTCGAAATTCTGCAATATTCAGGTATACTTTACATGGCCTGAAATTGCCTAAGTGACATGCATTGTATGTTC
>NC_087209.1:18079813-18082313 GCF_015104395.2 Macrobrachium nipponense | reverse complement strand
GGAAGTTGCGTCTTCAAATAGTCGTCTTCTCTTTTTTTTAGGGCGAAGAGGAATTTTTAAATTCTTTTTTTTTTTTGGGGGGGGTTTTTTTTTTTGGGGGGGGTGGGGGCGGCGAAGAATTTTCAAAGGAGTAAGAAAGAGAAGTCAACGTTTTTCATTTCGATTTTTCACATGTATTAGAATAAAAGTACGTGAGTAAACGCTGATTAAAGATTAATTAGCAAACTCTGGGAAAGCAAAAGGACTACATATTTTTTTTTATCCAAAAGGCAAATAATATCGAGCTTATCTCTACTCTAGGCGATTATCTAAAAGCAGTTTACTGCTGATTTAGCTGCAGCAGATGTTTCTCTCCATTCAAACTAATTTCTTCACATGGTGTTTCTGCCTTAGAAAATAAGGAAATAAAAAATTATTAATTTCTCTCAACTACTTATACTTCATACCATATATCCTTCGATTTCCCAGTCTTTATCGAGTATGCCATGATTTATTTTCTGGTCTTTATAGAGTATGCCATGAATTATTTTCCGGTCTTTATAGAGTATGCCATGAATTATTTTCCGTCGTTTATAGAGATATGCCATGGGAATTTATTTTTGTTTCCCAGTCTTGATTGAGTATGCCATGAATTATTTTCCGGTCTTTATCCTGTATTCCATGAATTATTTTCCAGTCTTTATTCGAGTATGGCCATGAATTATTTTCTGGTCCTTTATGCGAGTATGCCCACCCGAATTATTTTTCCGGTTTTGGATCGAGTATATATGCCACAAAAAAAAAAAAAAAATTATTTTTTCCCGGTCGTGGATCGAGTATATATGCCACAAATTATTTTCCGGGTCTGATCGAGTATGCCATGTACTATTTTCCAGTCTTTATCGAGTATGCCATGAATTATTTTCCATTCTTTATCGAGTATGCCATGAATTATTTTCCAGTCTTTATCGAGTATGCCATGAATTATTTTCCGGTCTTTATCGAGTATGCCATGAATTATTTTCCAGTCTTTATCGAGGTATTTGGCCATGAATTAACTTTCCAAGTCTTTATCGAGTATGCCATATGAATTATTTTCCAGTCTTTATCGAGTATGCCATGAATTACTTTCCAGTCTTTATCGAGCATGCCATGAATTATTTTCCAGTCTTTATCGAGCATGCCATGAATTATTTTCCAGTCTTTATCGAGTATGCCATGAATTACTTTCCAGTCTTTATCGAGCATGCCAGTGATTATTTTTCCAGTCTTTATCGAGCATGCCATGGAATTAATTTTCCAGTCTTTATCGAGTATGCCATGAATTACTTTCCAGTCTTTATCGAGCATGCCATGAATCATTTTCCAGTCTTTATCGAGCATGCCATGTACTATTTTCCAGTCTTTATCGAGTATGCCATGAATTATTTTCCGGTCTTATCGAGGTATTGCCATGAATATTTTCCTTGGTCTTTATCGAGTATGCCATGAAATTTATTTTCCGGTCTTTATCGGAGTATTTGTCATGAACTACAGCTCGGTCCGTGTGTTACGAACATCTTTATCCCTTTACTTTGAGATTTCTCACGCACCTGTTTTATATTACAAACCTGATCCGCACATTGTCTTCTTTGTCGAAATCTCCGCGCGTTCTCTCTCCCATTCCTTGGTAACAATTCCCTCGTCTATACATACCGTACCAATGGCTAGCAAATCATTTAGTATCACCTCCCCATACTGATATCGCAAATAATGGAGAAAATATAAATATATATATATTATATATATATATATATATATATATATATATATATATATATATATATATAATATATTATATATATATATATATATATATATTATGTATGTATATATATATGTATATATATGTGTATATATATATAATATATATATATATATAATATATATATATATATATATATATATATATATATATATATATATACATATCATATATATATATATATATATATATATATATATATATATATATATTATATATATATATATATACATACATATATATATATATATATATATATATATATATATATACATACCATATATATATATATATATATATATATATATATATATATATATATATACTATATATATAGAGAGAGAGAGAGAGAGAGAGAGAGAGAGAGAGTAAGTAAAGCCTTAACCAAAAAAGAAAGATCGGAAATGACTTGCAGATTATCAAGTTTCACTAAGAAATTTTCCTTCGCCAACGAATAAATAATTCAATTGTTTCCCACCGGCGAAAAAGACCGAGATTTAACGATATTCAAAGAGATGAAACTTTGTCCCTTTTTTTTTTCTTTTTTATTTATCAGACATCTTGGCTGAAAGTCAGCTCGACAAACAACCAAATCTAAATCCAGTTTTCCTTGAAAGTTGTCCATTGGGAAAAAGGAATATTGTCCAATGCAGCGGAAACTTGTCAGAGGGAAACAAAAGCAAAAAAAATTGAAAGAGTTTTGCTTTTGATTTAAAT
>NC_087209.1:17999813-18077313 GCF_015104395.2 Macrobrachium nipponense | reverse complement strand
CGGTAGGTCCCCTTCGTTTTTCATTGGTGGCTTGAACCGGTCTCAAGCCACTTTCCATGCGTTGATGGTTGCGATACTGTAAGTCCTGCAGCCGCCTAGACCTCCTTAGCGGCGCGGTTACGTCGATGGGCGTTTCGCTATGCTGCAGGACGTCACGGCTAACTTGATTATGATTGGCTGCGGGAGTATCACGTTCGGGGGCGTCGTCTTCCGTGGAGTTGTCGTGCTCGGTGGTGTCATTGTTGGTGGCAGTCTTCTCATACTCGTAGGGAGGGAGAAATTCTTCCTGCGTCGTATTTAGTGTAGGTCTTACTTGCTGGATGAGAAGCGCCTCCAGCAGGCGTAACCGACGGGCATCAGGGGCCTTCCCGATGATCTTCGTGTTTTGGATGATCACATCCCGGGAGATGGCCTCTTGATGTTTGGTGCGTGCGTGATTTTTTGATAGGCCCCCTCTTTGGGCGTGGCACGAGAGTCTCTTTCGACAGGCGCATGGTAGTCATACCAACGTAGGCGCCGCTGCAACAGCGGACTGGGCATGTTATACTGGTACGGAAACCACATGCGTCTGCTCAGGGGGTCTCGTACCTGTGGAGAGAGGGGGGTTATTTTTCATAATAAGGTCGCGCGTCCTCCGATTCTGGTAGTAGATAATTAGGTCGATATTTTTGGTGTCGTCGGTCGGGGATACATTTTCAGAAATAATTTTTCTTGACTGAGTCCTCTTCTTCACGGTTAATGTGAGCTCATGAAGGCTTTATAATACAGCTTGATACAGGCACCGACCGATCGGCTCCCCTTCCTCGACGTCCTTGTGAGTAAGACGGAAGACGGCCTCCGTACTTCCGTCTACACAAAGAAAACCAACCTAGGACTTTGCCTCAATGGTGACAGCGAGTGCCCCGCCAGAATTCAAAAAGCACGACCGTCAGGGCCTTCGTCAGGAGAGCCCTCTCCCACTGCTCGACCTGGCAGGACACTCATCAGGAACTCGACCGCGCCTCCCAAGTACTCGTAAATAACGGGTATTTCAAAATAAATTAATAAGCAGAGAAGTCCGTACAGCCCTGGAGAAATGGTACGGTAGTGAGAGCCCGCAACCCCGCCCCCAGGATAATATCAAGCTGTATTATAAAGCCTTCATGAGCTCACATTACCGTGAAGAAGAGGACTCAGTCAAGAAAATTATTTCTGAAAATGTATCCCGACCGACGACACCAAAAATATCGACCCCTATTATCTACTACCAGAATCGGAGGACGCGCGACCTTATTATGAAAAATAACCCCTCTCCACAGGTACGAGACCCCTGAAGCAGACGCATGTGGTGTACCAGTATACAATGCCCAGTCCGCGGTTGCAGCGGCGCCTACGTTGGTATGACCTACCATGCGCCTGTCGAAGAGACTCTCGTGCCACTCCCAAGAGGGGGCTATCAAAAATCACGCACGCACCAAACATCAAGAGGCCATCTCCCGGGATGTGATCATCCAACACGAAGATCATCGGGAAGGCCCCATGATGCCCGTCGGTTACGCCTGCTGGAGGCGCTTCTCATCCAGCAAGTAAGACCTACACTAAAATACGACGCAGGAAGAATTTCTCCTCCCTACGAGTATGAGAAGACCTGCCACCAACAATGACACCACCGAGCACGACAACTCCACGGAAGACGACGCCCCCGAACGAGATACTCCCGCAGCCAATCATAATCAAGTTAGCCGTGACTCCCGCAGCATAGCGAAACGCCCATCGACGTAACCGCGCCGCTAAGGAAGGTCTAGGCGGCTGCAGGACTTACAGTATCGCAACCATCAACGCATGGAAAGTGGCTTGAGACCCGGTTCAAGCCACCAATGAAAACGAAGACCTACCGCCGACCAGCCAATAGCCAATAGATCAGCATGGGGCAGACCCCTGCTGTCAACTCCCAAATATAAACGAGGACGGACACCGCTTCAAGATCAGTCCACCCCTCAGCTTCCCAGCCCGAAGGATGTCTGGCAGCTCCAGACGAAAGCTCGCTTGCTTCAAAAGAGAGAGAGAGAGGGAGAGACATATAAATATATATCGTTAATGACTTTGATAACTATGGTATCATAGTTTATCTGTAAAATTCAAATATATACACCAATTTTGGCTCTGTATTTGATCATGACCTCCATAGGCGCTCTACTAGCCTGTCTAAGTAGCACGGAAAAAGCCGCTATTCGCAAAAATAGAGAAGAATCTCTACAAGTGTAATGCTGCTGAAGTAGCCATTACTTTTAAATAAAATAATAATAATAATAATAATAATAATGCCTTCTGATATGGGTAATTAATGACAAGCTAGAAAACCATTAAAAATTTACTGGAACTATTGTTAACAACTTGTGATAGATATGACTAAGGGTCAAAGGTTAATTCAGTGCAAATTTCCCATCATTCTCTGCCCTCGTAAAGGCCTGGGTAAATGTGAGAATGACCTTGCATAAAAATCAAATTAACAATGAAGACACTGCAATAAAGTGGTAGGAAAAATTGCCCACAACTTATAAACTCTTATTCCTCCATATCTTCTGCCTTGTTTCTCATTCATATTTATCTAGATCCAAAATTAAATGCCTAATTAGAAATACATTTTCTATACCAATGTTTTATTTATATGATTGGATGAAGAAAGGACGCGCAAATGGAGATAGTGTGAAATAATTTTTAAAAATGGGTGCAGCACAGCAAATAGCCTTCAGTCATGACCACAGAACACCAAGTAAGGCGCACTGACGGCACTACCCCTTATGGAGCCTTGTTCTATATGACAGAAAGGCTTTTATTTAATAGAATAAACGGAATATACAGGTAATCCTCATTTACATCATATTTCGTGTAAGAGAAATATCAAAAATAGGCTAAGAACAACAAGTACTGACATTTTCGCTCTCTCTCTCTCTCTCTCAATTACAGAGCGTGTAAGCTGCTGCTAAATTGGTGCAATTGGCCTACTTAGGCGCACGGTAAGTAGCTTCAAATAACCTTCACGATTAGCATTCTATTCATGGACACAGCCTCCTACTCAGGCAATTAACACGTGCTTTGTCCATCGCTTTTTCATCGGCCGTGTGCAAGTGATGTTTGTGCAATGCATTGCGAGCTTTGAAGTGCATGATAATTGAAAGTTTCTGCTGATGGGGTTGAAGTCTTATTAAATTATAAGAGATATATATTCATATATATGTATTTCAATATATAATCTGACCAATAGGGATATGTTGATAATGCAAAGGTTAATTATATATATATATATATATATAGATATATATATATATATATATATAGTATATATATATATATATATATATATATAGAGAGAGAGGAGAGAGAGAGATATAGAGAGAGAGAAGAGAGAGAGAGAGCGTGGAGAGAGAGAGAGAGAGAGAGAGAAGCAATTTTCAAAGATAACGGAATAACTAAGATAGAATCTGCAAAGGTAACATATATGTGTGTGTATGTATGTGTATATATATACACATACATACATGCATATATATGTCCATAACATATATATATATATATATATATATATATATATATATATATATATATATATATATATATATATTATATATATAATATATATATATATATCTGCATTATCAAAATATCCCTCTTGGACAAGTTCTATCTTAGGTATTCCGTTATCTTTTGACATTTACCTTGGCGTGAAAAAAAAAAGCAATCAATAACCTTCATGACAGAGGAAATCGAAAGGATTTAGAACTTGGTGCTTTCAGAAGCAACTTTGCCTTGATACATCCCATGGCTTCATGACATTTCTCCATCCAGCCCCTCAGCCAATGCATGAAGAGCACTCTCCTCAATTGACAGATCAGGCACAGGTAAGATGGACAGTTCCGTCTTTTAGTTTATTTCCTTTCCTCCTCACTCTCAACCAACTGCATACACACACACACACACACACACACGCACACAGACGCACACAGAGTACCCTCTCAGCCTCAAAGCCAAGGAAAATAAGACTGAGGGAGAATACATAAAATCTTCACAAGAGTTTCGAAAGCTAACTTGGCCTCGATGTCTTTAAACTAATTCCAGAGAAAATAGTCTCTTGACTCTTTACGTCCTCGGAATGGAAACAAGATTGCTCTGAATTTTTCTCTCAGTCGGGATGGGATTCCTTTTTACATTTCGGGAAAAGTGACCCAAGTATTAGATAACCCGCTCTCTCAGTTATGAAATTCAATGCACTGGCAATTACTTAGATTCAAAGAGATTTATATATGATAAGTACACCTGTTCCGGCCAGGATTCGAACCTGGACTCTACTTATACTCTGTTTTTTTGCATCTGTCCATCCGCCTGTGGTGTTTGTGCATTGTAACACTGCGTCCCGGCTTTAAATAGTTACGCTATGTGTAAGTTTTAGGTAAATAAAAGGATATATGGGTGTACATTTGCAACTGAAAAGTTTATTAATAATTTACTGTATGCGAATTATACCGTTAATATTCGAAATAGGATATTGTTATAATCGTTGAATGTAAGCTGCCTTTTCGGGGTGGCTAATGGAACAGCCAGACGCAAATTCCATTAAACAGATGCTAAACCAAGTTACGTCATATCGTATCTGGCTAAAACGCACTTTATAAAAATCAAAAGTATATACTAATACACTTTGGTGTAATGAAGTAATACGTAGCTCAGTAGCAGAGTAGGTGTGGTCCAATTCAGTTGACATGTTGCCCCAGTGAACAGCGAGAGAAGCAATTTTCCTGCTACTACGCCTGGCCGTTCCATTCGCCACCCCGAAAAGGCAGCTTACATTCAATAATAATAACAATATCCTATTTCGAATATTAACGGTGTAATTCGCATACAGTGAATTATTAAAAAACTTTTCAGTTGCAAATGTACATCCAGATATCCTTTTATTTACCTAAAACTTACACATAGCGTAACTATTTCAAGCCCTGGTTGCAGTGTTACCATACGCAAACACCACAGGCGGATGGACAGATGAAAAAAAAAAAGTATAGTTAAGATACCGCTATAGTGGGTCGACTTGACCGTAAGGTTATCTTCATAGCTGATACTCATTTACGTCAAGATATCTATTAGTACAAAGGAGCAATGCTGGTTTAATGTTTTTTTCTATTGGGGGAAAAAAAAAAAAAAAAAACTGATTGAAGGGTAGGGTACTACCTGGTTACCATAGGTTCCAAATTTCTTATTCCAAATGTTCTAATAGTGAACTGAACTTCTGGAGAATAATTAAGTGAAATGTATCGCTTTATATAAGCGTTATTCGGACCACTTTCAAATTAAATGAAAGCAAGGTATCTAGCATAGCCGAATTAAAAAAGAAAATCAGTAACAAAGTCTGATCCAATATGAACCGCTGTATATTATCTTAACCAAAAGACCACTGAGCTTAAGACTTATTCTTACTTAGTTCAATGCTCACGTTAATCCATATTCTTGAATTATACTCAATAACCTTGTCAACCGAGCCTGGCAAAATACTACTCACAGCTTCATTCTTTCACATAGATTATATGAAAAAACTCAAGCGCTAAAATCTGTTCTATTTCAAAGAAAATTATCAACTATTTGTGCCAACACTCAAACACTCTTGCAGTGAATTTCTCTTATAAAAATCTCTCGTATCACCATTTCGTTTTCAGAGCCAAAGCAAGGACGTAAAAAAAATAAATAAATAAAAAATACAACACACACACACAAATATAAAAAATATAAAAAAATAAATAAAAAAAATAAAAAATACAACACACGCACACGCACACACAAATATCAAAGTTTTGCGAGCTAATAAAAAAATATGATTTTGACCTTGGTAAGAGATAAGTTTAAATGAATCTCAAATTTGCTTCATATAGAAATGTTCAAAGAAGGCAACGTTCGAGTTTGCGCCTTCCCCGCTCACATATTTTCCAATTCGGTCGATTCCCTCACGAAATGGGAAGCCATTTATCTCCGGGGAACACAATTCTCAACACTGAACTCCTTAATCAAAGTTCTTGTTGACATTCAACTCTTGGCCGCCCTGACATTGAAATATCAACAACTTTGCTTCAGTCTCTCTCTCTCTCTCTCTCTCTCTCTCTCTCTCTCTCTCTCTCGGCACTCGCGTTCGAACCTGTGATTGGGGTAGGAAAGTGAAAGACCACATTTACTTTATAATCCAATAGCCTTTGAATCATGTACAATATATAGCACGTGCATACAAATACATACATACAGAGAGAGAGAGAGAGAGAGAGAGAGAGAGAGAGAGAGAGAACAGGGGCATCAGGTTTGAATTTGAGTTGCTTCAGCTTTATTTTCTCATTTCCAGGTCATTCCTCGTCTTATCAAACTCATTCTGAATCTGTTAAACACATTGTGAGAAAATAATTTGCCATTTCTTTCAGTGATATCACTATCATTTCATTGGCAAATTATTTTCTCATAATGTGTTTAATAGATGATTCAGAATGTGTTTGAAAAGACGAGGAATGACCTGAAAATAAATAAAAAAGTTGAAGCAACTCTCAAATTCAAACCCCCTGCCCCTGCTCTCTCTCTCTCTCTCTCTCTCTCTCTCTCTCTCTCTCTCGCTCTCTTTCTCTCTTTTCTAAATCTTTTCCTCATTCTTGAATCTGTTAAAAAACACATTGTGAGAAAATAATTTGCCAATTAAATAATAGATATCTTACTTCAAAAAAAAGGAAAGGAAAACATTATGTTGGCCTTTTCTCAATCCTTTTTGTAAAAATTCTTGGTCCTTGTTTTCTATCTTGTTTACCTTCCATTCCCCCTTCCTTTCCATTTACCTGGGGGTGGGGGCGGGGGTGGGGAGGTCAAATGCGTCTCTCTCTGTATTGTCATAACCTAGATCCGGAAAGAAAGAAGCCGGGGTTTACGACTTTCTCGAGAAATTCTCCATTTTTGTTAAAAAAAAAAAAAATAAATAAGCAAAGAAGAGCTATTTCTGGACGTCCACCAACGCACGAGGACATAATTCGTTGACTGTTTTACCTTCTGTGAAAGATAGGAAGTTTCGTCATCCCGTTCATAATTATGATATGATTTTATGTCAAAGTCTGAGAACTTGTTCCTAAAGTTGTGAGGCGAAATTACAGATACCTTGGAGGAAGGAATGTTAGGTTTGTTCTTTCTATGTGCATAATTTCCTAATTCCTATTATTTCATTATAAACCAAACTACAACTCCAGATGGAAAAACAGAATACTATAACAATAATGACCCCAAAATGGAAAGCAATCTAATACAGAAAAAGCAACTGGGAAATGATGAATAAACAAATAACAAAGAAAAACAACGAAACACCCTTTTCATACCGTTTTAGGCTTTCCTACTTCCCCCAACAAGAACAACCATTACAACGACGACAAAGTCAGCGATAAGACAGAAAACATTAACTAAATCAGATAAATGACAAGAAACTGTGGAGTCAGAGTCATGCCAACCCGAAAAAAAAAAAAAAAAAAATTTGTGCCACAACTTTGAACTTCTGATTCCACTACATGAATAAGAAGATAAGGACGAGCCCTACGACGTCATTCAGAATGATATCTTATTCATACTGGTCGTGGAATCACAGCTCTCCTTCGTAACCCGAACTTCAGCTGTGGAATCTTAGCATAAGTCCAAAACCTGAGGTCTTTTCTTAACCTACAAATATCGTTCTAAAACACCTGCGAATAGGAAGGCCTCTTCTTTCTATTTTAAACCCATAGTATTCTAAAAGGTCTCCGTGAAAGCAAGTTGTTAATTTACTTATAAATTTTACTTGGATTAATGATACATTTGGTTTCTTGTCCATGGCTAATCCCGTTATTATTCGTCACCAGAAGTTCTCTTTTTGTACGGTTTATCAGTTTGCCCTTTTGTTTCTTTGTTAATAGGATTGCAAAACAAAGTTCTCTCTGGACTTTTACGAAAACTGCCGAAGTCGTTCCCCGAAGCAACTAATCACTTTACGTGAGAGACAGAAATATAACTTTCCGGGAAACGAGTTCTTTTGTGTGGTGGATATTGCTTAACCTCGTTACTCTTCCAACTTGCGTCATTATGTTTTTGCCCTGGTTTGTTTGACAGGAAGGTTATACCAAAGGTTACGAGTGGAATTCTACGAAAATGTCACCAAAGGTAACTCTCATGGCTGGGAATAAGTTTGGACAAATCTATAGATCTGGATTTTTTTTAAATATGAGAAGTGGTAATTATGAAGATTTGGAGGAAGTTTGCGATTTCTTGAGGCTATTGTTACTAAATGAACTCTCTCTCTCTCTCTCTCTCTCTCTCTCTCTCTCTCTCTCTCTCTCTCTCTCTCTCCCCCTCATCAATGACCACTGCTTCCCTAACGCCAGTCTATTACCAACCTAATCCAGATTTCATCTAATTAGCAATCTACATCCTGCTCATTCCAGTACTGTAACCTTTCCACTCCAATTCCATTTTCCAACCAAGGCAAACACTATAACGTTCCCGTTCGTAAAGAATTATAATTCAGTCAATTATAATTCATAGTCTCTCAATTAAAAGTTCCTCTCCGGATTTCTTCGGTTGCTCATAACTTTCAGACACTTACTCTCAACTTAGCCACTCTTCCATTTCTACCTCCATTTCTGGATAAAGTAAATTCTGGACTTCACCTAATTTCATCTCCTCTTAACCCCATTTAATTCCGGGAGTTCAATTTTTTATCAGATGACGAAGATAATTTCGTCCAGTTCCCGATTTCTCAAGGATTTTTGGAGGAATCGATCGAGGTCATATGGCGTCTAATTCAGCTGAGGGATCTATTTCAGCCAGTAATTACTTTAAATGAGAGAGAGAGAGAGAGAGAGAGAGAGAGAGAGAGAGAGAGAGAGAGAGAGAGAGAGAGAGAGAGAGAGAGAGAGCATTACGAAGCTAGTACAACTCATAAGCGTACTGATGGAAATTATCTAATTAGCTCTTCATATTATCTCCTGAGTGGGCCAGTTCTTGGGGGTTATGTACTAATTAAAATGCCATTGTCAGACAGCACCACAAAATAATCAAGACATCTGGTCAATTCATTGCAAAGGTTAGCAACATGGAAACGCTACTACCTGCTCGCTTTCATCTACAAATGGAAAAAAGCGAATTCTTTATGTCAGTGCTTCATGCATTTTTAACGGGACTAAAATTCGTATCATTTATTCATTTACTATTAATTATGTGTTTTCTTATTTCTTCTTCCTCTGTTCTTCCTGTCTTTATCCTTTCATTCTCTACTTCCCCATTTTGTTTCCTTCCCTCCGCTATTTATCCGTCTTTCCTACCTTGCTTCCCGTTCTCCTCTCCTTCAACGCTCACTCTTTTCTCACTTCTTCCATCCTCTCTATCTCTCCTTCTCTTTTTTTCCTGCCTTCTCTCCCAGCCCCCCCAGTCCTCTAACTAACAGCGAATGATAACTCTAAAGGCACCTACGTACTTATCGAATCACTTCGCAACGCCAATAATACTTTAAATTCATTTGACAGAAAGGAAGGTCTTGAGGAAATTTCCAGGTAAACCTGACAGATTTCATGAAATTTTCCAGGTAAACCTGACAGATTCCAAGAAATTATCGAGGTAAACCTGACAGATCTGAAATTTTCCAGGTAAACCTGACAGATTCCATGAAATTATCCAGGTAAACCTATCAGATTCCATGAAATTTTCCAGGTAAACCTGACAGATTCCATGAAATTTTCCCGGTAAACCTGACAGATTCAATTAAATTATCCAGGTAAACCTACCAGATTCCATGAAATTTTCCAGGTAAACCTACCAGATTCCATGAAATTTTCCAGGTAAAGCTGACAGATTCCATGAAATTATCCAGGTAAGGCCGACAGATTCCATGAAATTATCCAGGTAAACCTAACAGATCCCGTGAAATTTTCCAGGTAAACCTAACAGATTTCATGAAAGTTTCCAGGTAAACCTAACAGATCCCTTGAAATTATCCAGGTAAACCTGACAGACTCCATGAAATTTTCCAGGAAAACCGACAGATTCCATGAAATCTCCGGATAGCAGAAACTGGCCAATATCGCCTCCATCATCCGATCAAACATCCACCAAGCATAATGAAACGGGGTCAAGAAATACGTTAAGAATCTACCTTGTCAAACATTACTTTAATTAACTTTAAAATCCATTTACAGAAGGGGTGAGGGAGTGGGGTGAGGGAGGGGGGTGAGTGTGGCGGAGGGGTTGGAGTAGCAGCCGCAATATGCCATCAACCCCTGCCAAACGAATAATATAAAATGTTGGTTAATGAGTTATTGCCTCGTCTCTGCGTTCATTTTCGTTCCGCAAATAGAATATTTTATTTTTATGCTTTAATGGGTTAATGAAATTTGTGTGGAACGAAGGTTTCACAAGACAGAGAGAGAGAGAGAGAGAGAGAGAGAGAGAGAGTTACCCAAATTGTCATTAATGACCATAAACTAAGGACAGAATTAAATCAAGTGCAATACTTTCGCTACGTGATTGGGGGCAGTTGACCCAACTGACTTTCAAGTGAAGTTAGTGGAATTTTTGCTTGGTTCCTTCAACCAATTTCCTAAATTTAACAGAAAATTCCTTCATCAGCCTAAGGGAGTATCAATGATCCACTGCTTGCATGTACTCACACTCTCTCTCTCTCTCTCTCTCTCTCTCTCTCTCTCTCAAAAGTAGTTAGGAAACTTAAAAGTAAGGAATAATGTTGTGTAACGGTCCTTTTCCTCCGTTACTAAAAATTAAATAACTTTCTTACCAAACTCTGTTCACAACAAGAAACTAAGTCCACAATCAGTGGAATAGCTCTCAAATATTATCAAAGTGCAAAAATTAATTCATGGGGGGAAAACGAAACACCACAAAAATACTTAAATTTAATACAAAAATATCTAGACAGAAGTTACTCCTGAACCTCGAATACATATATTATTGAAATCCAATCACCTGAATTATTTATGAAACAACACACTTACCCAATTAAGATAGGAAAAAGCAAAGATACATCCACAAAGAGAAGGGGGTTCAGACAGGAGAAGGCATACGGAAAGCAAGAATAACCTATCAAATACAAACTAAACCCTAGCGGTGGTTTCCCTCCTCTTAAATACTGGAGCTGTGGCCGTGATCTCCTTAATTATATATAGGTATTCTGTCCTCCGTAACACTGGAGTTATAGCCGTTGATCTTTACAATTACTTATATGCCTCTGCGTCCAGAGACAAAAAAAAAGTGAAGTGACAAAAGTGATATTCCACAGGATTCACACATCAGCGATCCTACGTCCTCAAGGATGATCCTCCAAAAAAACCCGGGACGTCCAAATCAAACCAGAGCCAAGGGCATCACAAAGATCGCCTGAACATTCCAAAAATATTAATCACTTATACCTTGGCTAAGTGAGAGCCCCTCGACATTTACTGAGCCGAAGGTGAGGCAGGATGAAGCGTAAATCCTTCAAGAATAATCATAAATCCAAGTAGGCGATACGTAGCAAATCCAAGTCACCAGGGAGTAATAAGGCTCAGAGATCAACTGACTCCTTCAGTCCAAACAATCTCCGACACAAGCCACGGTGACAGCACCCTCGCTCACAAATATATGGAAAGACAGAATGGTCATTAGTGGCAATTACCAAACAAGACAAACCACCGGGGAGGAGGAAAACAAACTAAATGGATAACAATAAAATTCATATACATAACAAAACCAGGTAATAATAAAATAGCTAAGAATAAAATATCACAACAAAGTGACACCTCCTCTCCCAAAAGAAAAAAAATATACATATATTTTTTTTACAGTAAATAACATAGTATACTTAAAAAAAAAACTAAATAGTCATTAAAAAGACCACAAGCAAAACACAAGTTTTATACAACCCTGCAAAGAAAAAACAAAGGTATGAATGTAAAAAATAATAAACTTACAAAACCTGATATCCAACAGGAGGGGTGGCAAAGGAACAAGGATGCAGCTCACAATGGCATCAAAATTAACAAAATATCATTAATATAATGGAAAATCTACAACACAGAAAACCTCAAAAACCATCGCCAAACACATTGTTAACCCAAGAGCTTCAAAACTCTCACACACGTATATTATTAAGAGCTACACTGCTCTAATCCGGATTCCATAGAACTGTTCATAGGCCATAATTTATTTACACACACTCAACGTTGTTTCACTTTGTTTCAAATCGCTCATTGCAACAATGTTCAAACGAACAATAGTCCTGTCTATATCACAATAGTCCTGTCTATATCACAGTGACAACACACTATTTCACTATAAAAGTGTCCTACCGAATACACATACTAACACTGGACAACACAGAGAAGACCAACACAGTTTTCCCCTGCCCGCCAATCCCAACACACAAAAAATTTCGTGAAGCGTAATTATGCCTGAAAAACCAAGAATGCCCGGATTTAGTTAGCTGTCGCTAAACAATGTAGATTCTCCGATTAATATCCTAATCACCAAATTAAATCACCTCACCGTATTATGCCATGCGCCAAAGACCAACAAATACCAACATCATGGTATACCAACATCATTGTATACCACCACTTTTCAGTAACAAATTTTTACGATATTACACATTTTGTATCCTATAACACTCAATTCCATTATGCATTATAAGCACTTCAACCTTCATTAAAAAAAAATAAAACATTGCCACAAAAAATATGAACACCGAATTAGCACTTTTCTATTCTTCACCTATGGCCTTAATTAGACTATTCTTAATTTATAACCCATATGGCATTTACAGAAACTTCCTGTAAAGGAAAATAGAATTAATACATATATTGTTACTCTCTCCTCTACTTTTACAATACAAAACCTAAAGCACCTACTTCAACAGTTACACACACCGTAACCAGAAACGATACAGATACTACCTAATATCCGCATAGCCCTGCTGCAAGAATCCTTCCCAATACTCAACGCTGCGAGAGAGAGCATCGGCCACAACGTGTCTTTTTTCCCGGGACATGGAGTGAATTCTAGATTCCATTCCTGCAACATGGAGGCTCCAAAACGCATCAGACGTTGGTTTTTATTTTTTGTATCTGTTGATGAAGGTCAAAGGGTTATGGTCAGTCATAATCTTTATAGGAGTTCCTGTCCAAGAAAGATAGATGGAAAAAAAAAATTTATTATTAATAGCCAGAATGAGTGCGGAGTGTCTCCTTCTCGACCGTCGAAATACTTTCGTTGAGCAGAATTCAAATTTCTTCGGAAAAGAACGCGACCGGGTGATGAAAAAACGCCTTGCTCGTCGTTCTGTAAGTAAGACCGCTCCGACACCGACATCACTTGCGTCAGTGGCAAAGCGAAAAAGGCAGGTCGAATCCGGAGCCCTTAAAACGGGGGAAAGGGGGGAAACTAAGAAGCACACCTTTTAAACACTCAAATGCCCTTTGTGTTTCAGGAGTCCAATTAAAAGGAACAGTTTTCTTCAACAAATTAGTGAGCGGATCGGCGATGTCAGAAAAATTCCTTACAAATTTACGATAAATAACCAACTAGACCCAGGAATTTTCTGACATCCTTTCGACACTTTGTTTGGAATGGAAAAAATGTTCTCAATGGCTTCTACATTGGCTTGTTTAGGCGAACACCTTACCGTCACCAACCTCATGAACCTAAATAGCTTACCTTCGCTTTGGCAAATTCACTTTTTTTCAAATTAATACCAATCCGGCCTTTTTTAAGACCTCAAATAAACGCCCTAATACGCTTTAGATGCGTTTCCCAGTCATCGGCTATTAAATTACGATATCATCAATATACACAAAAACGCAACCTTTCCAAACCATTTAAACAGTGTGTTCATTAAACGTTGAAACGTTAGCCCGCCAGCGTCTTCATGCCGAACGGCATTACACGGCATTGAAATAACCCTTGTGGAGTCACAAAAGCAGACAAGGCCCTGGCCCTCGTTTTGATTAAATTGGAACTTGCCAATACCCTTTTAGCAAGTCAAATTACTAATAAAAAAAAACTTGATTTTTCCCCATGCGATCAATACAATCCTCAATACGAGGCAAGGGATGGGATAACAATCGGTCTGCGGTGACTTCATTTAACTTTCCTATAGTTCCCAAAAAAAAAAAAAAACACACAAAACGAAAAAATCACCATCAGGTTTTTCACTAACACTACCGGAGAGGACCATGGGCTTTACTGGGCTCTATTAAACCATACTTTAACATATAGTCAACTTCTTTGGCTACTACCTTAGTTTTTAAAGGGGTTTGGGTTAACCTATAAGGGGACTGCTTTTTTATTGTGTGGCATTCCCAAACGTCCACGTCATGTTCCAAATATAGACGTACGAACCGGTACCTCTGAAAACAATCATTGTAACCCATAACCAAATTTTCTTAAAGGACTTCGTTTCTCCGCTACTGGAGATGAGAGACCAAAACCATCAAAATTTCTCCAAATAATTCTTATTACTCGACATGCAAATTTCATTATCACAATTATCATCTGAAAAGGAATAAAGAATTATTATTATTTGAAACATCGTCCGAAAATAGTGGCTATTGGAATAAAACTTTTTCTCTCTTCCCTTATATGCTTTTAACATGTTCACATGACACAATTGGAAAGGCTTCCTTCTTTCCGGAGTTTCAACCAAATAATTTTTACCTCACTAACTTTCTTCAAAATTTTCCTATGGTCTAGAGGAAGGAAGCTTTCAATGAATTACCCGGCAAACGGCAAAAGTACCAAAACCCTATCACCTACTGCGAAATACGCACTTTAGCCCTTTCTATCAAAAAAAAAAAAAAGTATTTCATACCTTTTTTGACTACACAATAAATTTTTCTCGGGCAAAATTTCCAAGCCTTCGACAATTTGTCAACCAAGCTTTGTCACATAATCCAACAAACTGATGTCGGGGGGATGTCACCTTCCCACGATTCCCTTACCACATCAAGAGGACCACGCCCACAACCTGTCCAAAGACTAAATCAAAAACGGTGACAAAACCATAAGGACATGACTTGGAGCTGACCGAAAAAAAAGCAAATAATAAATAAGATAATTCCTTGTCCCAGTCGGATCCATTGAGTTTAAAAAAAAAAAAAAAAAAACAATATTTCTTATCATTGATTCAGGGTCTGATGGAATCTCTCAAGGGCACCCTGACTTTTCTGGGGATGATATGGGGAAGAAGTCACATGGTCTAATGGCCCAACTCATTCATCTTACCTTTTGGAAAAAATTATTTACTAACAAAATTAGTCCCCACAGTCTGACTGAACGACCTTGGGCATCCCAAAACCTAGTAAAAAAGTTAGTTAGTACTTCACAATTTTTCACTCTTAAATTGTACGGAGGGGAATAGCTCAGGATAACGAGACCCAAATTTTATCCATTATAGTGAAAATATAACTCATTCCCACTACGAGTCCTCGGTAACGGACCAAAAAAAAAAACAACATCGATAATTACCTCTTTGAAAAGGCTCGGAAACCACAAGGGATGGGGCACAAAGGAGCTTAGGAACAGGTGATTCGGCTTACCGACTTTTTTTTTGGGCAACACATCGCAACTATTAACAAACTTCTTAACGTCTGCTTTCAACTTGGGCCAGAAATAGTTCGCGAAAAAAGAGTTTGCTGGTCGTTTCTTATAAAAAAAAACACCAAAATGCCCAGCCAAACCACTTCATGAGCCAACGACCATCAAAGCATTTCTGTTAAATATAAGGAACCATTATTTGTCTTAATATTCATGTTCCGAAGTAACCCCAACCTCCATCGGCCTACTACACCCCCTATACAAAATATTCTTAATAATTCTAAATTTAGGTACAGTCAAGTTCCGACTCTTCGCCTGGACTCTATGGGTGGGGAGGTCGCGAAATTCATTTTTCTGGCTTTAACAAGCTCTTCCACAGTCCAATTCGGATGATCCCTCAAAATATTAATATCTCCTACAATATTACTACTATGTTCCAAACTACTCAAATCTACATCAGTTGCAACGTCAACACTCTAGCACTAGAACGCGTAACTACTGCTACTTCTGGATTGATCAAAATTGGACAAGTCTTATTCTTAAAAGCCCACGTCATTCCCCAAAACAATATCAACCTCTTTGACAGGAAACTTATTACTACTGCCAATTTCAAAATTCCTGAAAAAGAAGGACATTTCAAAAATAAATGAAAATTTCCAATGGGGTAAGACTCGACTGAATCAGGAAAACCAGACAGCAAAACAAAACTCTTTATAAATCAAAGCCAAAATCTTTAGGTAACGCATCCGTAAGATCAAGGACTGGGCCGCCCCAGTATCCCGCAAAATCCTTACTTCCTTTTCAATGGGTGAATTGACCGACGACACTTTTCCCACTAGACAGATACCTCTCAAAACAGTCTGATAGTCATTGGTCACTTGGTCTGGTCGGACAGGATCTCTTTCTTTTCTACCGACTCCCATCACCGGTCTTCCTTCCTAGCCTGCAATGATTTTTTTGAAAGCAAAGCAAGAACTCTTCAAATGCCCCTTTTCTTATTACAATAAAAACACGTTACCTTTCTTTTTCCACTCTGATCATGGGAACCATAACCTCTCTTATCATTATAAGCAGAGAAACTTTTATCACTATTAAAACAGGTTCCTGTGGCCCTGAATTGATTCTTATTATTATGATTAGGCCGTATAAACGTCTACTCTTTATTTATAAACCACCTAGACCTGTCCTATACCAATTTCGGTTCTACACTTGTCCCTGATGCTCCTAACTCACTCTTTGTGTGACAAATAATATTCATCGCTAGCAATAGCGGCTTCCTGTAAAGTGTCAATTTTCAGTTCCTCAAGGTGAACTTTTAACTTATCTGATACACACCTCTTGAATTCTTCTACAAATAACAATTCTTTTAATTTTTCCATGTTCATCCACCTTTTTCGATTTAAACCAGTCTTCGCCAAATTGTCTTTTTCCCCTCGCGAACTCTACAAAGGTTTGGTCACTACCCTTCTGCAAATTTCTGAACCTTTGCCTGTAGGCTTCCGGAACCAGCTCGTATGCTTTCAACACGATAGCCTTAACATTTTCGTAATCTGATGACAAAGTTTCACAATCCAAAGTTACATAAACCTTTTGAGCCCTTCCTACAAGTTTACTCTGTATGAGAGTGGTCCAGTATTCCTGGGGCCACTGCAATTTGGCCGCAATCCTCTCAAATGACACAAAAAATTCCGCAACATTATTCTCTTGGAAACACGGCACACAAACTTAAGGGCCTGCCCCAAATTAATGGCAGGCGTTACCAAACTACTCGGGGAGGAAGGAGGGGAAGAGGGAGCTGCATTTCGCATCTCTCTCTCCAAACATTCTCTCTCTCTTCTCTCTCCTCAGCCTTAAATCTCTCCAAGTTAAATTCTAAAGTTTTTAATTCAATTTGTTTAGACAATACCTCTACAGACACTCAGTCTTGGTGTTAATACCTCACCCTTTTTAACCATACTGACATAATCATAAACCTGGATTAACAATAAGCCTTTTCTAATGGATACATCATACTCCAACTCCAAATGTTGAGCTACTTGCTCCAATTCACTCTGTCAAGCTCCGCAAGCCTTGCTTGCCACCCTCTCCAGACAGGAGATCTAACACATTAACTGTCGCAATTGTTTTAAACAAAACTAACTAAATATAAGCAAACTTCAACAAACCAAAACACGAGGGAGGTGTAAAAATGTTGTTTACAGAAAACCAAGCCCCCAGAATTAACTTTGCACTTAGTGAACAGACAGGAACGTAAAATCCTGTTCAAACGGTCGCCAATTTGTACGGTCCTTTTCCTCAGTTACTAAAAATTAAATAACTTTCTTACCAAACTCTGTTCACAACAAGAAACTAAGTCCACAATCAGTGGAATAGCTCTCAAATATTAGCAAAGTGCAAAAATTAATTCATGGGGGAAAACGAAACACCACAAAAATACTTAAATTTTAATACAAAAATATCTAGACAGAAGTTACTCCTGAACCTCGGAAATACATATATTATTGAAAACAATCACCTGAATTATTTATGAAACAACACACTTACCCAATTAAGATAGGCAAAAAGCAAAGATACATACCACAAAGAGAAGGGGGTTCAGACAGGAGAAGGCATACGGAAAGCAAGAATAAAAACCTATCAAATACAAGCTAAACCCTAGCGGTGGTTTCCCTCCTCTTAAATACTGGAGCTGTGGCCGTGATCTCCTTAATTATATATAGGTATTTCTATCCTCCGTAACACTGGAGTTATAGCCGTGATCTTTACAATTACTTATATGCCTCTGCGTCCAGAGACAAAAGTGAAGTGACAAAGTGATATTCCACAGGATTCACACATCAGCGATCCTACGTCCTCAAGGATGATCCTCCAAAAAAACCCGGGACGTCCAAATCAAACCAGAGCCAAGGGCATCACCCCCGATCGCCTGAACATTCCAAAAAAAATATTAATCACTTATACCTTGGCTAAGTGAGAGCCCTCGACATTTACTGAGCTGAAGGTGAGGGGCAGGATGAAGCGTAAATCCTTCAAGAATAATCATAAATCCAAGTAGGCGATACGTAGCAAATCCAAGTCACCAGGAGTAAATAAGGCTCAGAGATCAACTGACTCCTTCAGTCCAAACAATCTCCGACACAGCCACGGTGACAGCACCCCTCGCTCACAAATATATGGAAAGACAGAATGGTCATTAGTGGCAATTACCAAACAAGACAAACCACCGGGGAGGAGGAAAACAAACTAAATGGATAACAATAAAATTCATATACATAACAAAAACCAGAATAATAAAATAGCTAAGAATAAAATATCACAACAAAGTGACAGTTGTTTGAACCTCGCTTCCACAACTCTCGTTCTCTCACAAGTATTTGGAAAAATTAAAAACAACGAACAAAGTGTTCTGAACTTCGCCTTCACAACTCTCTCTCTTTCTCTCTCTTTCTCAAGTATTTGGAAAAATATAAAAAAATACGAACAAAGTGGTTTGAACCTCTCCTTCACAATCTCTCTCTCTCTCTCTCTCTCTCTCTCTCTCTCTCTCTCTCTCTCTCTCTCAAGTATTTGGAAAAATTAAAAAAGAATAAAGTGGTCTGAACCTCGCGTTCCCAAAAGCAGACGGATTTTAAATGTTTCCCAGAATTCCCACGATTTCTCACAAAAAAGAAAAGTATCGACGGAACAGACAATGGGATGAAACCACCACCGTCACCTGATCAAATATCCAACGGGAATAATGAAAAGGGGTCAGAGCAAGAGGCGAAATTCAACCGTGTCAAACATTTGTTTAATTAGCTTTCAAATCCATCGGCGATGGAGGGAGGTAGGGGGAAGGCAGGGAAGGAGAGAGAGACGGGAGAGGGAAATCTCTCCACCACAGGGTGAGCGACAGGGACCCTAAAAACAAATTCTGTAAAACGTAGTTAATTAGTTCTCTCTCTCTCTCTCTCTCTCTCTCTCTCTCTCTCTCTCTCTCTCTCTCTCGTTACCATTTCCGTTCCGGACATGGGATGTAACATTTTAATGCCTTAATAGCTTAATACAAGTGTGTGACAGACTTCTGTTAAGCTTTTAAAGACGAGAGAGAGAGAGAGAGAGAGAGAGAGAGAGAGAGAGAGAGAGAGAGCTTGTTATGCAGAGAGAGGCAGATACACAGACAGATGTCGGAGAGAGAGAGAGAGAGAGAGAGAGGAGAGCCACCGGGGTATTAACGCATGGGGGGAGGGGAATAACTCTCATGGCCCATAAAAAAAAAACACTCAAAAGGCACTACAAACAATAGGGTGGGACTAAATCAATGAAAACGAAAATAGAATAAGCAACAGGGAAGGATTGATCCATCGCACAAAAGAAATTAAATAAATTAAAGTGAAGGGGAAAAATTCCCGGTAGCAGCAGAGACAAATGGGACGATATTTAAAAAACAGATTTTATTTATGACAATAAAAATTAATTTCTGAGAAATTTTTTTCAAGATTAAGGACGGGGGGAAATATCTATACCAATCTGGAATATCACGCGGACAAAATGAGAGACTAATAAAGTTATAAAAGGAACTGGTTTTTTCTACCAAGAAAACCATTGTAATCAGTATCATGCTTGTCAAAGGTAATTCAAGGAAAAATTGAGGTAATATTTCATAGTGAATTCAAGGTTACATTACAAGAAAACATCATAACAACCAATAAATCAAAGTATTATGAAACCCTCTGATGTTATATTCCATAAAAAAAGTGCAAGTTTGATCATAAAAAACTAATTGCAATAAACTAATTAAAATTATATGAAATATCATAAATACAGAAAACTTTATCACACTTATAATAATTGAGGTAAAGACGTTGACGCAAATGAAACAGAAAAAGTTAGTAATAATAAAAAATAGCTTAACAATGAACTAATAAAATATGTGAAATATCCTTAATACAGAATATAGATCATAATTATAATAACTGAGGTAAATCCACTGATGCAATAAGTAAACTAAAAAAAAAAAATGCAATAAAACAATTAAAACAACTTAAGTCATTTTAATCACGATACATTCCGATGGAAATCCCCGACGAATTCACAAAGCAATACTCTAGAATTAATCACAAGCCATTAAAATTCACAGGACTGATAAATCATTCGCTATATAGTTCGACCATTGATAACAGGGAACTATAATACCACCATCACGACTTTGAAAGAGGCAATTTGGAAAAAGACTATTACACAGTGTCATTAATTTTTATTCATTATTTTTCTTTTCTATTTACTACAATTGTTTAATTTTTTTTTTTGCGAAAGACAAAAAATAAAGCGTCATCAATTATTTTTATTTCGTTCTGATTACTACAATTGTTAATATTTGGATTGGGGGAGAGGGGGGGGTGGGGGGGGGGGGGAGACGAATAAAGCGTTTTTTTTTTTTTTTTTTCGTTCTGTTAACTAAAAATTGTTAATTTTTTATTTTGCGAGAAACGAGGAGAGCTGTTTATCAGCTCAGTAGTTGGCTAAATACGATATAGGTAGGTTTTTTCCTAAGGAAGTGCATACCAAACGCGATGCAATTCTTTCATTCCTCAAACCTCCACATCAAACAAGGTCCCGGTACGTGAACTCATTCCCTAAAATCATGCCTGGAGTGAAACACGCGGAAATGAAACGCTCCGCGAGTTTTATCCGATATAAAAAAAAAAAAATCCTGAGATCAGAGAAGAGAGAGAGAGAGAGAGAGAGAGAGAGAGAGAGAGAGAGGGAAATAATATCTGTCACGTAATCAAGGATTCAAAAGACATAATGAAAAGGGTTTCTCGAGGGAAGAGATAAAAAAAAAAGTTGGCCTTGTCAAACGTCACCCGAATTCACTTTAGCTTTTTCGAAAATGCTTCGTCGACGTGCGGCAGGGGCGTGAGAGGGGGAGGGGGAAGAAGGCAAAAGGGGGAGGGGAGTCCCTCTGGGATGATTACGTCACGTCCATAAACGAATTCCGGAAAATGATGTTAATGAATTATCGCTCCGTCCTTGATTTTTTTTTGGGGGGGGGTGGTGGGGTGGGGGGTGGCGCTCTTTGAGGCTTTAATCGCTTAATGAAATTGTAGGCGGATAGGTTAGATGAACTGAATAAGAGAGAGAGAGAGAGAGAGAGAGAGAGAGAGAGAGAAGGAAATCGAAGGAGGAGGAGAGAGAGAGAGAGAGAGAGAGAGAGAGAGAGGAGGGGGACAAGTAACAAGCGATAACTAAGGGAATTCAAATAACGCACTTAGGACTACAAGAGAGAGAGAGAGAGAGAGAGGAGGGTGGGGGAGACAAGCAACACGCGATAATGGAAGGGATACAAATAATGCACTAAAGAATACAAAAGCAACAGACAGACGATGGCGAAATGAATGCAAAATAACAACATACTTAAAGGCTACACAACCTTACGAAACAAAAGTTTAATCTAAAACAGAATAAAACAAAAACAAAGGAAATAAGAACAAGATAATGACAAACTAAAACACAATATGACGAAGGGGATGAGATTAACATAATGATCAACTCTCAACCCTTGCAACGCCATGCGGGCTACGAAAAGAAGGGGAAAAGCGTCGAATGAGAAAGGGAGGTAAAGAAAAAAAAATATCGGAACTAATCAGGAGCAACATGTGACAGATAAAAGGAAGGAAGAGTAAAAAGAAAAAAAAGGGGGGAGGGGGTGGATTGACTCCTCCATAAAGGGAATTTTGGGAATTTTCGTTACTGGGTCTCATGAAGACTATATTAGGAATGGGATGAAGATTATACTAGGAATGGGATGACAAAGGTACTGTGACTGACGTCAGCATGTCTCAGGGGAACTGCAAAATGAATTGTAAAACGAAATGCAAAATTAATTTTATCATTTAAAAATAAAAAAAAAAACGACAAAGTAAATTCCTGATGGACTGAGAATGTAATAAAATGTCATGACTGCAGAAGCCACAGACACAAAACATTGTAAACTGAAATATAAATTGATTTAAAGATTTAAAAATACATAAAACCATCAAGTACAAATATATAGAGCGGCATCCCGGACCATTGAGATACAACGAACGCGATACCAACTGTAATCCCTACTGGAATTTAAGAGTAGACTTGTAAACTGTGAAACTGACCGTCTGCCGAAAATATATGGGTGGCTTACTTAACAAGCACCACTAACTGCCTGTTAGACATTGGGTCTAGATCCAATATATGAGATACCAGATGAAATTAATATATAATATTTCTACAGACTCTAGCGATTATAGAACGACCAGTGACAGACATTTTGGAGGGTGGGTTCCCCCTGACAGACGCACTAAAAAGGAGGGGTTAATTGGATCTAGATCCAACTTAGGAGATACCGAGTAAAATTTACACTACAATAGCATTGCACATCCTAGAGTACTGCGGTGGTAATGACAGACATTTTAGTGGTTGGTTACCCCCTGACAGACGCCCCACAACGAGTGGGGAGGGGGAGGGGGAGACAGGATCTGCATCCAACATTGGAGATACCAAGTAAAATTTGTACTACAATTGTACTGCACATCCTAGAATGCTATGGTGGTAATGACAGACATTTTAGTGCGTGGTTACCCCCTGACATACACCCCACAACGAGTGGGGAGGGGGAGGGGGAGACAGGATCTGCATCTACCATGGAGATACCAAGTAAAATTTGTACTACAATAGCACTGCACATCCTTGAGTACTGCGGTGGTAATCACAGACATTTTAGTGGGTGGTTACGCCTTCACAGACATAACCTACGATTGGAAGGGAGAGATGGGACACCTTGAAATGATTCAAAATCTATCATAGGCAATATTAATATTATAAATATGGTAATTATCTGAAAATCGTAAGACTGATAAAATGTAAAAGGCAAAAAATTCAAGAAATATTGTGATGTTTCAGGATAAGAATTACTGCCAGAGTTATTTTTTTTAATAACTTGGAGCTCCTGACTCCCAAATTAAGTTGGCCTATAATATCATGTCAATTATCTAATCCACTTATTTTCTGCTGCCTCACTCAAATTGATCTGTACGCTCACCAAGTATCAGGTACCATATATATTCAGGGAAGAAAATTTAAACTTAAATAAAAATGAGCCAGCTGAGTGTGTTTGTCTCTTAACTTCCCGCCGGCACGCACCACAGGCAGCCTATGTAATGTGTTTCAATACATTCTATCGATGCTGGCTTTGACGACCATTATTCGGCTAATTTTCTCCCTAGTAATATTTTTACTTTAATTGTTCATTATATCCAGTAGACAGGCACTAACATCATATTATATCCTCACGTCTGTTCAATGCATTTCCCATTGCTAATATGATTTATGATGCGTCTCCAACACAGTCATAAAAATCGGACAACCGAATGTGCAAATATGTCAGCTGAGTGCAAGGCATAGGGCGTCAATCACTGGAGTAGCGATCTCCCTGCCGAGAGTGACTTCGGAAGGCCATATTGAAAGGACTCTGTCCAGCTCATTAATGCTATATTTTATTATTATTATTATTATTATTATTATTATTATTATTATTATTATTATTAGACCCAATTTCACAGAGAAAAATTACCTTACGAAAACAGGCCTAAGCACTCCAACCATTGTGATCAAGGCTCTTGGATCTAAGCAGTGTCAAGCATAAATGGTTCCTGTGTAAATACAGGACTTTCTTTGCATACAGTAGCGAAGCACTAACTAAACAGTAATGTAGTACAATCACTAAACACTAACACTTACAATGCACTTACTCAGTAAGCACTCACACTTGCATACATTCACTACACACACACACACACACACACCCCTAACATACACTCACACTCACTCACTTAACATACACTCACACTCAATAACACAAAACACTCTGAATACCCAATACGCACTAGGCACTCACTATACACTAAATGCTCACTAAACTATTAAAACACTAAATTCACTAAATACTCACTATACTCCAAACACTCGGTAAACGTTCACTAAACACTCACATAATCCTAAACATTAATTAAACACTGAACACTCACTAAACCCTAATCTCATTAAATACTAAATGCTTACCAAACCCTAAATACTTATTAAATACTAAACAGTGAATGAACATCCACTCATTAAAAACTCAAAAAACACTTACACACTAAACATTTGCTAAACACTAACATTCACAAGACATTCACTAAACGCTCACTTAACATTCGCAAAACATTCACTAAAACCTAAACACTCACAGAATACTTACACTAAATATTCTCTAATCACTACCATTCATAAGACATTCACTAAACGCTCACTTAACATTCACAAAACATTCAATAAAACCCTAAAGACAAAACATTCACCGAATACTTACACAATAAACATTCAATAACCTTCACAAAACATTCACTAAACCCTAAAGACTCAGTAAACATTCACTGAATACTGACACATTAAACAGTCACTAAACCCTAAACATTCATCAAACACTTACTCAGAAACATTCACTAAACGCTTACTCACCAAACCTTAACAATTCGCTAAACACTTACTCATTAAACATTAACGACAGAAAAAATTCACAATCGCACTAATTTTTCATTTCACTTGTTTCCTTTATATTAATGCTAGGTGATTATTTCTTTGGTCTAGTTTGCTCTTATATTTATTCATAATCTTCTTGAGAGAATGGAAATGTTCGAAAGAATTTGGTGTGTGGAGAGATTGTTTAAAAAACACAGAACCTCTGTGTCCTTCCTCAGCCAGGTGTATTATATCTGACGAATTTTACACCAGCCGAAAAAAAATCGACTATAGTAACAACAATATTATTCATTCATAAAACTGATAATACAAAAATGTATCCATGATCTCATTATTATGAAAGTCAGTTGAAACCAAAAGAAGGTAGTCCTGCTTCGATAAAACAAACGGAGTAGGCTATAGCGCAGTTATTATGATCTGTACCCTGAATATAGCGTATATATTACATAATGTATTACTACCTATTTAATGGGTGCGTATTACTCTACTTAACAAATGTTATGTACATAGACATTTTACAGCAATAACTCTAATAATGATAAGAACTTACATGCTACTTTACAGTGCCAGTCTTCCAGCCACCGCTACATTAATTTTCATCTCGTAAACAAGGATATTAAAGCGAGTACTATAATTGAAGTCAGTTGCTTGCTTGACAAAACAATATGACCGAATTATTATGGGCCTACAGATAACTGTTATTTATAATTATGAAACAAATAGATAATTTTTGTATTAAATAAATACAAAGGATATAGAAAGGACAAAAATATTTATCAAATATATCACGATAATGTATAATAAGGGTCAATAGTAGCCTACTATACTAGTCTAGACATTGATTATCAGGGCTTGCTCTTCCCACTGCCCACCTGTTAGGGTGTGTCTGTCAGGGGGAAACCACCCACTAAAATGTGTGTCATTCCACACAGCATTCTAGGATGTGCAGTACTATTGTAGTACAAATTTTACTTGGTATCTCCGATGTTGGATGGAGATCCTGTCTCCCCCTCCCCTTCCCCCTCCCCCTACTCGTTGTGGGGTGTCTGTCAGGGGTAATTACCCACTAAAATATTTGTCATTACCACCGCAGTACTCTAGGATGTGCAGTGCTAATGTAGTACAAATTTTACTTGGTATCTCCGATGTTAGATGCAGATCCTGTCTCCAATCCCCCTCCCCTCCCCCCAACTCGTTGTATAGTGTCTGTCAGGGGTTAGCTACCTACTGAAATGTCTACCATTACCACCGCAGTACTCTAGGATGTGCAGTACTACTTGGTATCTCCATGTTGAATGCAGATCCTGTCTCCGCCTCTCCCTCCCCCACCCGTTGTGGGGTGTCTGTCAGCGGGTAAACCACCCACTAAAATCTGTCATTACCACCACCGTATTCTAGGATGTGCAATGCCTTGTAGTGTAAATTTTACTCGGTATCTCTAAGTGGATCTAGATCCAATACGCCCCCTTTTCAGTGCGTCTGTCAGGGGGAACCCACCCTCCAAAATGTCTGTCACTGGTCATTCTATAATCAGTAGAGTCTGCAGATATATTATATATTAGTTTCATCTGGTATCTCATATATTGGATCTAAACCCAAAGTCTAACAGGCAATTAGTGGTGCTTGTTAAGTAAGCCACCCATATATTTTCGGCAGACGGTCAGTTTCACAGTTTACAAGTCTTCTCTTAAATACCAGTAGGGGTTACAGTCGGTATCTCTTTCGTTGTATCTCAATGGTCCAGGATGCCGGACTAATAGTTATACACAATAATGTTATAATTGTCGATCGCCTAAAGGATATTAAAAAATAAAATTCAGATTTATTGAATCAGTGAAAAATGCATAAAAAACCCTAAAGTAAAAATATTGTAAAATATAAAGTTATAATTGTTGAGAATTTAAATCGGATTTCATAACTAACAATGCAAAATTTACATCTTTATTTGATAATATTTAAAAATACACAAATTCATAGAGTAAAAATATGGTTAGATATAATCAAGTTATAATTGCTGGGAATCAAAATAAAATTTTATAACCGAAGAAGACTAAAAATCCAAAAAGAGGTAAATGATATAAATGGGAAAAAGCAACAAGGAAAAAAAGAAAAGTGAATTTCAATAACAATATATCAATGATTAATTAAATCTGTCAGTAACCTTATCCATGAATGAACCTGGTCACGTTAGAAACACTTATAACAGAATGAATGAAATGAATTAAAATCATCATTTCGCGAGATTCATGAGGGCGACGTTATCTTGGATCATTTGTCTAAATTTGAATAATTCTACCCCATGACTGGACGGTTAAACAGACTTTAAGACCCTTTTCTGCAATGGACGATCAATTTAAGTTAATTAAACTATTTTACTACACCTTGATTTATTACTCATGCCAAGTCAGCTTGATCAGTCCATCTACCGGCGTTCAATCGAACTGAATATAGAACTTAGGACAAAGGCCTAGCACTGCGACCTATGAGGTCACTCAGTGCTGAAAGGGAAATTGACAGTAAGAGTGTTTGAAAGGTGTAACAGGAATAAAGCTTCGGAGCTGCACTATGAATCAACTGTTAGAGAGGTTGGACAGTCAAATAGAAGAAAGAGAATATGAACGGAGGTACAGTAAAAGGGATGAAAGAGGTTGCAGCTGGAGGCCGAAGGGATGCTGCAAAGACCCTTAAGTAATGCCTACAGTACACCACGTGAGGTTGCACTGACGGCAGTAACCAGGCCCCCATCCCCAATTCCGGTGCTGAACAAACCCAAAATAGTAACGAAGAACTTTTGAGTTTGGCGTCAATTATCTCTGGCGAATAATTTGTTATTCTTGGTAAATCATGTAAGCAAATCATGTTTATTATATTAACAAATGTAGGAAAACAACAGCTTTACTTGATAAATATTGCAAATACATTATGCTATATACTAGTTTATAACAGTGGAAAATCGAGTTTTACTTTTTTTGCTTTTAATTCACAAAAAGCGAATACACCTTATCAATGTGAAATAACAGAGTTAATAAAGAATACAATCATTTATTGAAAATAACAGAGTTAATAAAGAATACACTCATTTATAACCAAACTTATTCTTCAGATGAATTCCCCACTTTCAGGATGTTCCATGGAATTCCTGGGACTTGAGTTACTATATGGAATATTCTCTTATTCACAGGAGAGTGAAGGTAAAAACTCGTGGTGCTGCCTGGAAGATTCTATCGTACAAAGATGCAGATATATTTTTGCATTACGAAGAGAAAGTCTAAAAAGCTTTAAATGTCATTAATGCCGAGATAAAAGAGATTATGTATGTAAAACCTCATTAGTTTAAAGTTAACCTCGTTTGACTTATAAGTATTCAGAATCCAAAAAACTAATGATTCAAGTCTTTCAAATTAAGAAAAAAAAAATAAGCTGAAAATCAGGTCAATATTAAAAACCAGATCTAAGAAAATGCACTATGCCATATCACCTTCTTAAAGAAATTCTATCAATTTTTTTTATAGACCAATCAAGTTCAAGGCGGTCCTATATAGATTAGATCTACGATAACGATACCATCTTCTTGAAGGATTTCTATAACAAATTTTTCTAGACCAATCCATCATCTCAAGGCAATTCTATAAAAACTAGATTTTCGATAACATCATCTCAAAGCCGAACGATAAACCACTGCATTTGTGAGACCGTCAAACATTCCCACATTACCTCACCCATCACTCTGTATAAAGATATCACCAAGAATATCTATAAACGTGAAAAGAAATGAGCAATAAAATATGGCAAGATAAAAAACATTAAGAACCAGAGATCAAAAGCTTACACACAAAGGCATCAGTGAAACACCTTCCCCACTCACACACTCAATCGTGCGATAACAGAAAACGGTTATTAGGCTACTCATTCTGAGAAATCTCTACAGACTACTGCTATAACATTATCCTTATCTCTTACTATTTCCGTTTTCTGAACTTTGATTAAAACTTATAATACTAAAAAACACATCTTGTTGTTTTTCTCAAAAACTAATCTCACTCAGTAACACTGTTACACGGTGGGCGGAGGCCACGGCACGGGGGCGTTGTTTATAATTCAGAAGCAAATTTTATATTCATTGCCTTTGCTCTTACTCTTACCAACATTAATTCTATAATGTAGTACTGAATAAAGACCTCCTTACTTATAAGGTAAAAATGGACTTTTCTCTCGAGACTAGTACTAAATTTTATCTCTTACACACAAAACTTCTTCTTTGGCTCTAAGATAAGGTTTCTCTTTAGTTTCACCCCTTGACTTCCGTTCGGTGTTCTTTCGCTAAGTGCCAAGCGCTTCCGTTCTCCTCCGCAAGCTGCCAAACATCTCTTAAATTGTTTTCATAATAATCAAGATTAGTTATGCAATCATCTCTACCCTTACTTCTAGGCAAAGTTCCGAACATATTCATAAATACATTATCAAAAGAGTCGCCTACTGAAGGAATATTACACAACTGAACTCTGGGAATTACTTGAATCGGTTTCCCGGCAAATTGATATTCAGGACAGCTTAAAGCATATCTCTTCACGTCATTTTTTCATTTTAGGCCAAAAGTACGCCCCTACTAAAACACTTGAAAGTTTTATTTTACTCCCAAATGTCTTGCTCATCATGTACTAACTTCAAAAATTAATTCATGAAGCTTCCTAGAAACTACAAATTTTTCTGTGATTCCCCCTTCAGTACCTGACTTAGGACTAAACGTTGGACACGAAACTCGTCCTTTACACAAAAAGTTTCCTTATTACACATCATAGAGAATCATCATTCCAGCTCACATTCAAAAATTCGGGTTTGTGTCTCCATCTCTCTGCAACTTGACTAGCTCATCCTCATCCAAAATGTTAAAGCTTAATTCATCACCGTAACTAGGACTAGATACCTGTACATTACTACGTTACTTCCGACAGCTACACCTTCCGTTTGGCTATCACTGTCCACGATAGAGTTAGGTCTCGCAGCCACACTCATGCCAAGATCAACCTCGCTACCTCTATCACACTTGTTCAAATCCACGAACTCACTCACGTTCGAATCCACGAACTCACACTCGTTCGAATCCATGAACAAATTATGATCGTAGTCTATGTCTGTATCTAAACCCGACCTAGTTACTACCATTTCAGGTACTGGAATATTACCTCACAACAGGATTCACATTCTTAGATAAAGCTAAGTCGTTACCGACAATAATGTCAACGCCTTCGATGGGCAAACTGTCCACAACTGCAAGTTTTACTTCTCCTGGACACTACCTGACTTTCTAATTCGACTTCACCAAAGGACAAAGAACACAAGTGTTAGAAATCCACCTACATGACTTCTCCTTCCATATTGATTTCTGCCCTGTTCGGCACACACACTTTTCGAATCAGTGAGGACAGCAAGCGCCTGTGTCTCGAAGCAAGACCACTTCTCTCGAGTCTACTCTCAAGAGAAGAAACTACGCCTTCTGACAGAAAATTCACCAAAACTTTCTAGTTTCTCTCATCACATCATTCCTACTTGGCGAAAGGTTTAACTAGAGACACTGGTTTCTTACCGTCCTTCCTTCCTACTGCACAATTCCTCGCTAAATGCCCTTTCCCATTACATCGGAAACAAGTTAATTCTGAGCCACTATATGCCATTCTACTCTTGCAAACCTTAGACGTATGACCAGGTTTTCCGCATGTAATAACAGGAATAGTCCCTTTACTCGCATTGCTATTACTAGGACTGAAACCTTTACTGCTTTGTACTCAACCAGACGAAGGATCATTTCGTTTCATACTAACACTCAAATTATGAGTAAGACTATTCGTCAGCTAGCCTAGTTGCTCCTGCAAAAGATACTTCTAGCCTATCCTATATATAAAGTTTAATCTCAGGGGATACGTTATCTTTGAAGTTTTCTAACAACACTAAGTTCTTCAAACTATCAAAATCCTCAACCTTAGCAGAAGTTAACCCAACAATAAAAAAAACAGCCTATCTAACTTCTTGCCGTATTCTACATACATAATTATTTTCATCCATTTCTCAAATTTCTAAATTTCTCACGGTACGCGCTAAGAACAGTTTCTTTCACGATATCATAATTATCACATTCCTCCTTAGACATACAAACTATACACAGTAAGTGCCCTACCACTCAAAACTGACTGCAATATAAAGTCCACATTCTTTAGGAGAACCTACTCGTTCCATTAACTTCTCAAAAACACATGAAATATGTTGTAACATATTCCTCATCAAAACTTTGGTACTAATTTTAGCACTGCACCTCATACCTAACGTATCAGATTCGTTTCCGTTCTCGCCTGACCGACTGTACGAGTACTTTCCCTTAACCGAGCAATTTCCAACTCTTGCATGCGTTCTTCTCTCTCTCTTCCTGCTGCATTACCAACACTCTCTCTCTTGCTGCATTCTCATTACTTCTCTCTCTTGCTGCATCTTCATTGCTTCTCTTTCTTTTGCTGCATCTTCATTGCTTCTCTCTCTTGCTGCATTTTCATTGCTCTCTCTCTTGCTGCATTTTTCATTACTTCTCTCTCAGCCGCTTCTCATCTCTCTCATACTTCTCTCTTTCTTTCTTCTCAACATACTCACGGAGATCATTCCCCTCTAAACCTAGTGGCTACCTGACTCAATAAACTCTTTCACCATCTCACTCATTCTGATTCTTTCTATATCCTCCCTGTTTCAAACTGTTAAAGTGTTCATATCCTGGCAAGGTCGCCACAAATGTTACGGACCCTGAGATCTTCAGAGACAATGTTACAGTGTCGAATATCCTGGAAAGGGTCAACACAATGTTACGGCCTCTGAGAGAGGTCCGCTTCAGGTCGATATGAAATAAAAAAAATATATATATATATCAACACCATCAGTTGAAACTGGGGATACAAATATAGAAAGAAACACTAACACAACAAAGGTTTTATTTACAAGCTTACTAACAAAGGTAAATGCAGAATGGTATCTCCTATTTACATAACAGATAGAATCTCACACTGCATGAACTGGGGGGGGGAAACAGTGAGGCAATTCGAATACTTGCAATAACAGTTTGGCACTTCGAAGAGACGGCAAATGCAGACGTCCTCTTGACTCCGTATTGCAGAAACTAGTCTATCTTAAGGCAGGAACTCTCCCCTTTTCTTCTCCGAAGTCTGCCTCAACGTAGAGACAAAAACTCGGCCATCCACACTGGAAGACGACCAGACCAATATCCAACCAACACTCGAACTACTCTTTTGATTGATACTTCGTCGGTTCCTTCGTCTCTAGTCTCTCTCTGATGATCACTGCTGCTGATCTCTCACTGATAATCTGATCTGTGGCTCTTACTAACTGGTGATCTCTCTCTTTTACGATCTCTTCCTCTACGATCACTGCTCTCCAAAGTTCGTTCGTCGCAACTTATACGGCACTCTGGGTGGGGCAGAGCCTACGGTGAGCGTCACCAGACTCCGGAGTTTAACTAGGACTCCCTAGATGAATCTAGACGAGGTATTGCATCAGAAATCGCGGCGTTTCTCACGTCCCGACGAGATCAACACTACTGCCAATTCTTGAACAGCCGCGAGCATAGGCGGCCTCCAACAGTGGCGCGAAAGCTTCCTTGCTGCCGAACTTCTCGAAAATGCGTTCTCCTTTCCTTATCTTTCTTTGCTATGGAGCAATTACCATCACAGTCATTCACGCTGAAGGGTAAATTGAGCAGAAAGGTCTGTAATGTGTAACAGGAGGAAAACCTTGCAGTTGTACAATTAAACAACTGCTAGGAGAGGATGGAAAGGTTAGATGAAAACAAAAGAGAATGTGAATGGAGGTACAATAAAAGGAATTGAAGGGGTTGCAGCTAAACCGTAAGGGATGCTGCAAAAGAAACCTTAAGTGATGTTTACAGTGGACCACATGAGGTGGCACTGACGGCACTACCCCATTATGCAGTGTAATGCAGGATTGTTTATGTGTCTAATGTTTGCATCAGGACATCAATAATCAATTGCACTAATACAACTCTGAAATCAAAGTCACCTAACCTTTTCATGATGGACGAATACTCCCATGACGACGTTGTAGTACATGCGGAAGGGCCCATGAGAAACCATGACGACAAAAAAACATTTTCTGGAACGAAGAAAATGCGAAAAATAAAATATTAACAAAAATACTGATATTAAGTCTCAGACAAGTATTCTGATAATTTAATATTTCCAATAGTATGGGAAAGTAAATCCACAGTAGCATGTCTTGATTTTGATATTTTTAAAATATATAAAAAGCAGAAAGCTTTCGATGACTTGCACGGTCCTCCTTGTCAATCTGACTATAAAGTACAAAAAGTGACTACACAAAAACTTTGTTTTTGACTTGTTTACAAATAGGTTGTTTGGAAGATGGGTGGCATTAGTTGTAATAACATTGTAATACTATAGTAGATTCACATCAGCAATGCATCTGATGTCTAGGCCAGTCCCTTGCGACGCTCCTGATTGGCTGTTGATAAGCCAATCACAAAGCTGGAAACTCTCAGTCTCTCTAGAGTTCGTTTTACATAGGCAGGACATATGTTCCATCTCTCCCTGAGGGATACGTCTTTCAAAAAAGGCATCCCTAGAGAGGTGGAACATACATCCTGCCTATGTGAACTCTCGTGAGAGACAGAGTTTCCTGTGATTGGCTTATCAACAGCCAATCAGGAGCGTCGTAAGGGACTGGCCTAGACATCAGATGTACGGGTGATGTGGGAATCAAACTATAGTAGTATTATAACAAAAGATTAGCAGAGGTCATAATAAAGCTTTTAAGCAATTTGTCATCGAACACTTCTATTCAACATGTTGGGAATTCCGTCTAACATGACCAACATAACAAATTACTGACATGGAGATATGGCTCAGCATAATCTTCTACAACTTCTACTTCTGCTCATAATACCACTTGCTTTTGACGCTTCTAATTCTCTTCGGTCCTATGTTCATTGTTAACCATGCACTAAAAGCAGAGCCTAATGAATTGAACATGGAATTTAGGCCAAAGGCCAAGCACTGGGACCTATGAGGCCATTCAGCGATGAAATATAAACCGACAGTAAAAGGGTTGATGGGTGTAACTGGAGGGAAACTCAAAGCAGTTGCACTATAAAGAAGCAATTGTTAGTAGGGTGGAAAGTAAGATGGAAGAAAAGAGGAATAGGAAAGGAGGTACAGTAAAAGGAACGGAAGGGGTTGCAGTTAGGGGCCGAAGGCACGCTGCAAAGAACCTTAAGTAATGCTTACAGTGCACTGCATGAGCTGCACTGACGGCACTAACGCGTCCCTCCCCCCACCCCCTCCTTACGGAGGCCGAGCCTAATGGTGTTAGTTTTCGTACTTTCATAATCGTAAGGAAAAGTTTACGACTTACTAATGCACCAACTACGATCATCTGGAAAGTCTCTGCGAGTCTTCTAACCAAAATTTAAGGATGGTATTGATATCACTTTAGCTTCTCCACGGCTTGGGGATTTCCTCCGGATTTAGGACTTACCTTAATTTGAATCTCATAGAAATAATGGGATTTTCGCGGATTTTGGTCTTTATGATCACAGGATTAGATCATTTCTGGCCATGAATTATCTCATCTCTCTCCCTCTCTCTCTTGACATACATACGTCCACATACATGGAACTAAAAAATAAAAAAAATATTAGAAATCTGAATGAACAAGACTGAAAGACTTGTTCATTCAGAACAAGAAATCTGAAAGACGTCGCAAAGATGAAAAATGTGTGACATAAACCCACGATAAAATTAAGAAAGGTGAACAAATTGATGAGTATACTTTATTAAATAACCGATCCAAAGACAGTAACGAGTTATATATTCTGAAAAGGTGGAAAAAAAAAGACATAATTCGCCTGTATAGGGAAGTTGTCTCTCTTTCGAGACGTGTAAAAAAAAAAGGTTCAAAAGAACTAATTCGCCTTTTATAGGAAAATTTCCTCTCGCGTTAACAAACTAAAATAACTAATCCACTGGTCGCCTTTAGAGCAAATATTCACTCATTCCTTTTCCTTCAAAATCCGAAGCAATTTTAATTGGGAATTCCGGAAAAAAAAAATAAAAATCTCCGTAAGTCTTTATGAAATTCACGAAGGAAATTTATTAGAGCAACATATTAACGCTGCCACACAGGACGTAAATGAATCGACTTGTTGTCACTGGGTAGGAGAATATGGTAGAGGAAGGATAAAAGGAGGAGGAGGAGGAGGATAAGACAGGCACTGCTATACTCGCTAGAAAATGAAGAAGGGCCTGTAATCATCCACACCGACTCAAAGTCCTCAATGCAAGCCTTGCAACAACAAAAAAAGGCACTGCTGGCCGGAATTAAAACACTGCTGCACCAGCACAGCGAAACAGGAAGACCTGTCACCTTAAACTGGATACCCAGTCACATAGGAATTCCAGGCAACGAGAGGGCCGATGAGCTAGCCAAAAGCACAAAGCACATTGACAGAGTGCAAATACACACAACCTGCACTGCAACAAGTCAAGAATGAAATGAAACCACTCTGCAAAGAAAACCTGCTAAAAGACCATCACGAGTGGGTAGAAAAGAACTCACCGTCTGCCAGATGGTATAAGTGGGCGACCGATCTAGTGCCTCCTCCCATAGACAGGCACACACCAAGAAAACTTGCTATGATCATTCACAGACTCAGGCTAGGATACAAAGCCTGTTGGAAAATCGTGGGATAACAGTGTCAGACCATGCAAAAAACACTGTGAAGAAGAAACACAGCAAACCACTCCGCACTACCTGCTGGAGTGCAGAGAAACAGCACGGCTAAGAGGTGTAACACAAATAGGTTGGTTTAAATTCACAAGATGCTGAGCATGCAGCTGCCACAGTCACAAAAACGATCATTGAGAACTTAGAAGAAGAGCATGCCCAGATGCTCTGCAACCTACCTCCACCAAGGTAAAATAAGCTAAAGTGACATCATTCACCCTCATCACATCCCCTCATCACATCCCCTCACTGTAAGGCTCTATCCACATCATCCACTATCATTCTTCTAAACTTTACCTGCCACTGAAATCCTTCCACAGGGACCCAAGTGAGTAAAGGGTTGGACAACCCCACCTGCACAGTTTCTCTAATAATCGAAAGCCTTATATTTTTCAAACTTCTACTTCAATATGACATGATGGCCCTCTTTTACTGACACCATCATCCTTCCCCTGTTCACTCCTATCTCTACAACTAACCATGAACCTGATGAATATTTTCAGATGACGTACAGGCCGAACAAGGGAAAGGCCCGTCCCAACAAGAAGTGTTGGCTTAAAACAAACAACAAACAACAACAAGAGGAGGAGGAGGAGGAGGAGAGAGAGAGAGAGAGAGAGAGAGAAGAGAGAGAGAGAAGAGAGAGAGAGAACTGTTGAGAAGTCCCAACAAAAGAAGAGAATCGGAATGACACATGACGACTTCAAAAGAAATAAAGAAATTAGAGTAATAAAAATAGAGAGAAATGAAAAGAGGAAAAGAAGCCGATAAAAGAGGGTGGAAGGCCAAAAGATAAAGGGGTTATGCGAAGGGATGGAAAAACATAAACGAGAACAAAGATGTGAGTCAAAGAAGAGCAGAAGGAAAGAGTGGAGAACGAAAAAGTGAAAAAAAAAAACATAAAAAGCCGAGGAAGAGGAGAAACCAAAGGGAAAAAATAATGAATGGAAGCAAAAGACAAAACGACTAAACGGAAAACTTGGAAGAAAAAGTAGGCAAGAGCGAGAGAGAGAGGAAACGATATGCGAGGACAGAAAGGGTAGAAAAAATATGAACAAAAAGAAAGAATACCTGAGAACAGAAAGGAAGGAAACATAAGAGAAAAAGAAGAGAAGGAGGAGAAAATTCGAGAATAGGATTTAAGGAAAAACGCAAATTTTTTTTTTTTCCACACACCGAAATGCACCTGCCACGTGGTCCTTACAAAAGAGCAGAATATGTTTCACATTTAAAGCTGTTTGGCGATTTCAGTTAACAAGATTTGTTGCTGTGTGTGGGAAAGAATTATATTCCTAATTTAACATGAAGTGGTCTTCGTAATTAATACTCATACTTAGTACTACTCATACTGACAATTTGGATCATATAAAAAGGCACCAAATTAAACACGTTCATATATTCTCAGTTATAAGTGGAAACACAAAATAACTGAACAGAAACATGGCCTTTAAATTCAGTACACCAAATAACTAAAACGTGCTAAAATCTATGGTCAAATAGATGCCTAGTTTTCACCAACGTAAATTAAACCCTTAAAAACTAAAAAATCCATTTTATTTAAAATAATTTTCCTGTACTGTTTAACATGCGCATATTTATATTCTACATTTTCATTTTTCTAATAAATAATCATAAATATCCTTTCCTAAAATTTTAGGCTTACTCCATGAGTAAGCAAGAATAAACATATAAATAATTGTTTCTCGGACAGAGACTAGATTCAAAAGATAAAAAAGTAAAAATTACGGCAACGTTTCTAATGCACAATCGAGTTTTCTGTAGCGTATAAACTGTATAAGCCATGGCCCATGAAACTTTAGCCACGTACCCCATAATCAGCTTTGCCAGATTCATGATTACAAGTAGTTTTAACCTTAAATAAAACAGAAACTACTGAGGCTAGAGGGCTGCAATTTGGTATGTTTGATGATTGGAGGGTCGATGATCAACATACCAAGTTGTAGCCCTCTAGCCTCTGTAGTTTTTGAGATCTGAGGGCGGACAGAAAAAATGTGGACTGACAGACAAAGCATCACAATAGTTTTCTTTTACAGGAAATTAAAAATATTAACAACGCATTACTCATTGTAATTAAATCAAGGCTAATTTTGATAGAAAGTTTTGCAGACAAACTGACTGAAACTCATTTCCAAACCAATAAGGAAGATAAAGAGATAACGAAGAAGGGCACTTTTTAATTCAATATTTACGCAGAAATTACGTTTCATTTTATTCATCTCACAAGAAAAGTAGAAGTTGCCCTTTTTTTTTCTCTCTCTTTTCACGTTAGTTGTTTGTATTCTTTGATGTTTGTGGATAAAAGCTCCTCTGTAGAGGCCTCTCCTTACTCGTAGATGCGCAAGGATCACTTACTGTCTCTTCTTGCTTTTTGGAAACTTCTACTTTTCTGTGAGATGAATAAATGAAACGTTATTTCTGCGTAAATATTGAATTAAAAAGTGCCCTTCTTCGTTATCTCTTCATCTTCCTTATTGGTTTGGAAATTAGTTCAGTTAGTTTGTCTGCAAAACTTTCCTATCAAATAGACTTGATTTAATCACAAGAGTTAATGACCTTTTTAATGTTTTTTAAATTTCCTGTAAAAGAAAACTATTGTGATTCTTTGTCTGTCAGTCCACAGTTTTTTTCTGTCCGCCCTCAGATCTCAAAAACTCAGAGGCTAGAGGGCTACAAACTTGGTATGTTTGATCATCGACCCTCCAATCATCGAACATACCAAATTGTGTGTGTATATATGTATATATATACATATATATATATATATATATATATATTATATATATATATATATATATATATATATATATATTTATATTTATATTTATATTATATACCTCAGTCTCCAAATGACAGGCCAAGGCAGTACCCACTGACTCACATTAGGCCTGCCACTTGAGTGACTGAGGCTCGTTCCCAATGTGAGTTGGAAATATATATAACTGATATATATATATATATATATATATATATATATATATATATATATATATATATATATATATATATATATATATATATATAGATGATGAAAACGTTTTGTTATGTACGAAAATACCCATACTGCTAATGTTACTCTAACGCTAAGCGTTAAAATACCGTATGAAATGCACTCAAACTGAAATGAATCAAATAAAAACATTTTACAACACCCGGTTAAATTGAGCAAAGTTTTGCTGTTTACAAAGCTTTAAATTTTAGTCTCTCTGACCCCCTCTTTAATTTGAAGCAACTCGACCATCCTTCTCGGAAAACCCTAACAGAGAGAGAGAGAGAGAGAGAGAGAGAGAGAGAGAGAGAGAGAGAGAGAGAGAGAGAGTCTTCCTTCCGAGCAAGTCTTTTCTCAAATTGTTCGACTCCCGTAAATTGCATCTGCCAGTTGCACAATGCAGTGCTATTCATAATCTCTCTCTCTCTCTCTCTCTCTCTCTCTCTCTCTCTTTACCCTTCGAGCCAACACATGCCTTTGCACTTTAAATATATCTTCGGAGACTGAAAAAGAGGGATTTGTTGGTTTTTACTTATTTATTTATTGGTTTTCATTCATATTATGCATCCCGAAGTTAGCAGATAATGAAAGCAAGTTTAGTATATGGATAAAAACCCAGTTGAATTGCAAGAATTATAAATTTTCTAATGAACTGAACAGACGATTATTATTATTATTATTATTATTATTATTATTATTATTATTATTATTATTATTATTATTATTGGTGGTGCTGTTTAGAACTTTACCTTACGCATTTACCAAAATATTTGCGTATATATTCATGTACTTATATACTTTAAATACGTTTATAAATAGATGTCATTGGACATATGTAGTATATTCTATGTATCCTAAATTTATCAATTCTACATTTATCAAAGTATTACGATTGAACCTTACACAATCTCCCGCGCACGCGCGCGCACAGCACACACAACACACACACACACACACACACATATATATTATATATATATATATATATATATATATATATATATATAATATATATATATATATATATATATATATTATTTATATATATGATATATATAATATATATATATATATACAATATAGCTCCTACTCTTATTTCATTAACCAGCTTATATAATCCACGTAAAATAAGGACATTATGTAGCTGATTTCTTCAGCTTTCAAATAAAAATAAACAGATATATAAAGGTTTGCAAGGTACTGACACTACGACGCTTTCTACATAAACCAATCAATTAACTTCAAAATAGACGAGAGGACTAAGTAACCCACTAGGCCTATTCAAAAGGAAAAACCAACTGTACCAAAAGAAAAGTAAACTAACAGATACTATAACATTTAACCGTAGACTTTTTCAAAAGAAAAGTAACCTAACTTGAACTATAACACTTAATCGTAGGCCTATTCAAAGAAAAAAAACTAACCTGTCACCTCCCACTATAAAACACTTATAGACTACTTAAACCGGAATGACTTCAACGATAGCGCCAAAACAAATGTCCTTCTGGCGACTTCTTAAACGATACTATCTATCTGCTAGACGTCTGAAATAGAATCCTGGTAAAAAAAGGTCACTGGTAAAAGTCACAGAAAAAAGTCCCATAAACAATTCACATTACCTAATCTAACCTAGACAGCGACCCCAAGATTTATTTGTTTGTATGGTGTTTTTACGTTGCATGGAACCAGTGGTTATTCAGCAACGGGACCAACGGCCTTATGTGAATTTCCGAACCACGTCGACAGTGAACTTCTATCACCAGAAATACACATCTCTAACCCTCAGTGGAATGCCCGAGAATCGAACTCGCGGCCGCAGAGTTGGCAGGCCAAGACCATACCGATCACGCCACTGAGGCACTCGTGGGTTTGAACCCGGTATATATCCACCTTTGAGCCGCGTTTAATACAAACCCGTTAGGAATGACCGTAAAAACAAACAATAGACTAAATAAATGTGATTTTTTTTCCTGTGACTTTTTTTCCTAGCCAAAAATGGTGACTTTTTTTCCCCTGTTACTTTATTACCGGCCACCCTGGAATCTTACCCAAGATTCTGCTTGAAACTGTTGGTTTACTTCGCGGACAGTAGAGCCTTAACTTCTTTATAGCTCTTTTCATAGTGGCTTATTTTTCAACCCTTTCCCTCTTTTACAAGTATTTTTCTTTCTCTTTCCACCCATATATTGTTTTTTCCTTTTTTCTTCACCGTCTTGTTGTTTATTCTTCATTTCTTTTCCTATTGGGTTTGCGGCCAAGTTCGCTTCCATTCTCTTTGCCTTTAATTGCGGTTTTTTCTCTCCATTTTTCTTTTCTTCCCCTCTTGTTGTTTATTCTTCTCTCTATTGTTCGCAGTTGCTTCCATTCTCTTGTCTTAATCGTTCGTATTCATTTTTTTTCCCTCTCTTCTGTCCATAATCTTCGTTTCATATTTATCTTTTTCTTTCAGATCGTTTTTCTTCTTCTTTCCCTTTTTTCATTTTACGTCTAATCTCTCGTTCAGATTTATTTTTCTTTTCTCTCGCGTTTTTCTTCTATTTTCTTTTTCATTTCACGTCTAGTCACTCTGGTTCATATCTTTTCTCTTCATCTCGTTCCCTTTCTTCTTCTACTTTCCCTTTTTTCCTTTCACGTCTAATCTTTTTCTCTTTCCTTTCAATATCGGTCTACTTATAGCAACTATTTTCAATTCATTCGGTCTTCTCATACACGAAAAACCATAAAAAGTAAAGGGTAATTCCAACTCAGTATAATTCAGCTTAAGTTGAAACTAAATGAAGTCAAACAAAATTCTTGAGGCTGGTGGTTTTCGATTTCTAACACAATAAAGGAAACTTTTGAAAATGTAGACAAAAAATAATCAATAAATTGGTTTTTGGTTTTTCTGATGTAACATTTCGTCATTTCTTTGCTGATAGATGATCAGCCTAATGGTCTTATAGCGTGCCATCTCTCTATGTGAATCAGATCAGATCAGATCAGAGAGAGAGAGAGAGAGAGAGAGAGAGAGAGAGAGAGAGAGAGAGAGAGAGAGAGACCCTACTATGCTGTATGTTGCAACAATTCTGCAGAATTCTTGCTGAAGGAAATTACGGAGCAATAAAACATTAAACTACAAAATAAAATTGATTAAAAAACTAACTAATTACAAGATGCATAGTCATGATGAATCATGAAAATAGAGAGAAAAAAAAAACAATTAGCCGACTACAGGATACACAGTCCCAGGTTTTTCTAATGAATTCATATGTATTTGTTTCCACCACAACCCGATACTTCTTTCCAGCAGTAAATAATGATCTTTTATCACTTGTCACTTGATTAGCAAGCAAGGCGTGATCCGACTACCAGCTTACTTGGGGCGTGTGCTAAAATCTACAGTCAAATAAAGCGTTGTTTCACAACGAAAATTAAAATAAATACGCTGTATTGTATTAGAAATAATTTTTCTGTACTGTTTAACAAGCAAATTATTTATTTTTTTTTTTTTATTTTCATTCTAATAAATTTATCATAAATATCATATATACTAAAATTCCAATATGTTTAACTCATCGCGAATCATCTTTTTAGGCTCTTTCACAGTGCTTTCCTACCCGCCAACAAGAACAACAACAACAACAACAGAAATCATTCAGTTTGTAGGCTTACTCCTCGAGTAAGCGAAAATAAAAGGCATTCTTATTTTAAGTAATCTCAATGGCATTCATCAGATCTGGGTTATTATAATTAATTTTTGAAGAGAATTAAATTCTTCCTCTACAGCTTTATTGATTGCTCACAAACGCTGTTACGACGCCAGTTTTTAAGGTACATGAATATATCAATCAATCACAGGTGCTGTTTTTTTAATAACCTTGCAAAGCAAACTGAATCTACCCATTTCATGATGTCAAGGCAAAATCAGGCTCTGCTTTCTCCCCTCTGAGGCAGTTGTACTTTCTCTCAGGAGGAAAAGCTGTTGCTTATTTTTAATCAATTTTCTTTTCTCTTGTCATCTCTAATCTGCATGATCCGATATTTCCTCCCCCACCCCACCTCCCCTACCCCGCACCCTGTTCTTTAGAAACTTCAAAGAAATCATTAAAGCTTCTATCCTGAAGTATACATACCTTTCTTTTTCCCTGACCCGACCTGAAGAGAGAGGAGAGAGAGAGAGAGAGAGAGAGAGAGAGAGAGAGGGTGGGGTTTGAGCTGAAGTCATTTCATCATAACGTCATTAACTTTACTCACATCAAAAAAAAAAAACAGGTTTTTCCTTGTTACAGACACTTCAACAGCTATTTCCTCCGACGAGGAAACTCAAGTTCCAAGGAAAGAGGAAAAATCGACTGTGGTTTTACATCAAGTTAAGTGAAGTTTCGCAGATAAGAGCTAGACAACAGCGAGATAACTTACGCTGATATGAGGTTAAACACGGAAATCAAGAGGAGCCATCACTTTAAAATGACATTACATCTTGCAGAAGTAATGCCAAGGTACACAGACGCCACAAACGCACCCACGCATACACACACACACACACACACACACACACACACACACACACATATATATATATATATATATATATATATATATATATATATATATATATATATATATATATATATATATAACTATATGCATAAAATGAAAATATATATATATACATATATATATATATATATATATATATATATATATATATATATATATATATAAATATATATATATATATATATATATATATATATATATATAATCTACATATAAACAATTATCAGTTTTCAAAAATATACTCACATACAAAACGACATTAGAATATTCTCACCCGGGGTCATGCTCTAAAAATAGAAGCAGCTGCCAGGAGCATTAAACATTCACGAACTACTGCGAGATCTACGACGCATGAAATGAAAATGAACTTGAGCTAAAGTATTCCCGTGACGAGGTGCAATCTGAACAGAACTGATGGACGAAATGGTACAAATCGCTACTAAAAATATGGAACGAGGGGATACAAAGTCCAAATCAAAAGATAAAATTGAAATATTCTTTGAGAAATAAAGAGACAAATGGTCAGTCTTTACAAGAGAAATATCTTATCTTCCTTTCAGTTTCATTTGGAATGAAAGATCGCAGAGTAATAGTGGAAACTGAGCCTGACAGAAGAAAAAAAAAGAAAAAAAAAAAACTTTTCCTTTAAATAAAACCGAAGCATTTTTTCCTCCTCTTCTTGGGGCGCAGATGTAATGGTGTCAAATTTACATATACATATACAAAGAACGGATTTGGTCTCCATCTCTCTCTCTCTCTCTCTCTCTCTCTCTCTCTCTCTCTCTCTCTCTATCCGTAGCGAAAACTCTTCAGGAAAAAATGAAGGTACAAAAAGCCTACAGACCGTTTTTCTCTCAGGGCTGAACTTTGCAATAATTTCTTTTCATTGTAAATAAAATGTGGAGAAACCTTTTAACTAAGGCTTATTTCTTTCAGCTATGGAAACAAAATAGTCCACTTAGGGAAAACTGTAGAGCGGAAATGGTAAAATTTTATTTATCACGGTATTCCATGAGTAACAACACGAGAGAGAGAGAGAGAGAGAGAGAGAGAGAGAGAGAGAGAGAGAGAGAGAGAGAGAGCTGTCGTCTGGTTTTCAGCAAGTACTTACCGTGTGAGGGTGTCTGACCCAAACCCTGCACCATGGATGTTGAGGAAGTATATCCGCGACTTGCTCAAGTTTTGCCTTAGTGGTCACCCATTTAAGCTGCGACCAGACTCAAATTTGAAATAAACTTCCTTGATCGAACGACCACCCGTAGCTTCAATTTTTCAATGCGAGGGTTTTTTTCCCAGATGAAAGAGGCAAAGACTAAATTAACCTATGGGCTGCTCTATGAGCAAGAGCCCGTGCAGGCATAAGGCCAGCTTAATTAACTAAAACGACGTCTAAATTAACAATGAAAATGTCCATGTTTTCGATTCTACCAACAGCAACGCAACAAATACACAGAGCAAATACTTTTGGCTAAACAGAAACGGCATCCATCACAATCTCCCATTTTAGCCTTCGGTGAAAAGACCAATGGAAATAAAGTAATCCAAACTAACAAGACTAATCCCCTTTCCACTAGCAAGGTCATTACTGCGGATGAACAACAGTATTTACCCGTGGCAATGAGCCTCACTGCGCGGTGTAAAGGTTATATAGTTTTTTGGAACAAAATAAAATCGCGAACTAATTCGATGTCCGTTCCGTCACACTGCAAAAAAAAAAAGAAAAAAAAAAAAAAAAAAAAACGAATCACGTATAATCATCGAATGAAAAATGATGCTTACTGGGTCGTTAAGCAATTTAAGTGAGGAACGACGTAAAATGTATGTTTGCATAAGGAGCTAATGTAACAAACAAAATTGAATTACTTTCCATACAGTAAACAATGCTACGCAGAACGGATCTTATTTCCAACGTGAATGATGAAAAGGGAAGTTTATTGATCAACTGGTTTCGTGTCAGTTATTTGCTATAAGTTAAAGAGGTTGTTAGGAAGTATACTCACTTTGTTTATGAAGACTGGCAAGGAAAACACAGTAAACAAGAAATAGTACATTCATTAGTGTTTCCCGAGTCACTTAACCTGTCATTTTTAACAGTTAATATTCACCGGTTAGAAATTGCAGTTCATGAACACATTACTCTTCTTGTGGACATTCATATCCGTTGCATCTCTTCACTACAGCAATTAAAATACATTAAGATACATAGAATACACGAAATTCGTTTCCTGAACACACCGATGGCATAAATATCTAACCCACTGAAGAACAATGCTGATGCACTTTATGTTTGTATGGTGTTTTTACGTTGCATGGAACCAGTGGTTATTCAGCAACGGGACCAACGGCTTTACGTGACTTCCGATCAACGTCGACAGTGAACTTCTATCACCAGAAATGCACATCTCACACCCCTCAGTGGAATGGCCAAGAATCGAACCCGCGGCCACCGAGGTGGCAGGCCAAGACCATACCGATCACGCCACTGAGGCACTTTCTTTATGAAAACTGGAAAAGGAAGTAAACATTAAGATGAATGTGACACATTTTCACAAATATCCAATCAAAGAAGTACGAAACCAAACTGCTAAAAAGAACCCATTCACTGACATGAAGCAAATCTCTTCATTCAGAAAAACAGAAGCGTTACCAATATATCATCATGATGGCAGAACTACTTTCCGGAAAGATTAGTGAACGAAGCCCATAAATTTCATTTGACCTAAGATTTATTAGGCAATTATTTCCATGCTGTCACGTTTCAGTGGACAGCTCTCAGGTGAGGGTTTGTCTGGGCTGTCGACGAAATCATTTCTTTACGTCTTTATTTCACTACGTTCTTTATTTCTTCATTAGAGTAAACATTATCAAAAACTATAATGTACTTCTTCGCGTTTTCTTCTTACTGCAATCCTTATTGCTTCATTTGAGTATATATCGTCAAGAGTTCTAACTTTATTTCTTTACTTTCTTATTTCATCACATTCTTTGTTTCTTCATTAAAGCATATATTACCACAACATATTTCTTCACGCTTTCATCTCTTTGCAATCCTTATTACTTCATTTGAGTATATACTCACAAAATTTCTAACTGATTTCTTGACGTTTTCGTCCCATCACATTCTTTATTATCCTTTCAATACATATTATGAAAAGTTCAAACTCATTTCCTCGCGTTTGTATCTTAATATAACCTTTGTTTCTTCAGCAGAATATACATTATCAATTTCTAACACATTTTTTCACATTTTCATCTTATGTCAATCTTCATTACTTTACACATTAAATTTCACAAATCCGGAACATTTTAATCGGCTGTACTTGCAGAATCTATTTCATTATTTGGGACTCTCTCTCTCTCTCTCTCTCTCTCTCTCTCTCTCTCTCTCTCTCTCTCTCTCGCTAACATTGTCTCCTCGGATGGACTAATAAGTTTTTAAGACACCTCTCTCTCTCTCTCTCTCTCTCTCTCTCTCTCTCTCTCTCTCAAGTGAGCACATGATGTCTCCTCGGATGGACTAATAAGTTTTTGAGACATCTCTCTCTCTCTCTCTCTCTCTCTCTCTCTCTCTCTCTCTGATGCATACCCTTCATTCAGTTGCACGCAATCGCCCATGCATGTGCTCCTACAAGCATATATGCCATACTTTCTGAACCCATTTATATATAACCGTCGCCAGTCAGAATCAATGCGACCCCACTTTTTCAAAACGCCGTCAAAAGGGAAGCGACAGAATCCCTTTCGAAAAATCAAACTTCCAATTCTGCCACCAATTGCTGGTGGTTCCAATCTCCTAATGGCGAGGATTCGGATTTGGACATCAGCGCTCTGATAATATTTTCTCTCACATTATTCATACTTTCAATAACGATATTGACTAGTATTGACTAGGGAAAATCATTAGATAAGCTTTCCCACTTACACAAAAATATACAAATTAAGAAATATAAAATTAGATATATGGCAAACACAAAATTGTGAAACTCAATCAATGGTCTTCGTCATTGTATTTTCTTTCACTGTTCATACTTTTGATAACGCTACTCCGAAAAATCAATAAGGAAGTTGTTCCACTTATATGAAAATACAAAAGTAAACAAATATAAAAGTAAAGCTATATGACAAGCATAGAATTATTAATCATAATTTATGTCCATGATGGAAAAAAAGGAGTATTTGTCTTTGCATTTTCTCTCATTATTCATACTTTTGATAGCGATTTTGATGAGGGAAAAAACGTAGATAATTTGTTCCACTTATATGCCATAAAACAGAAAAAACAAAACCATATGACAAACTCAGAACTGTGAATTTTAATTAATGGTCATGATGTGAACTGGAGTATTTCTCATCATATTTTTTCTCATTATTTACTTTGATCACGATATTGTAGACGAAAAAAATAAGTTACTTTACTTATGATATAAAAATTAAAAAATATATAAAAATAAAGTACATAACAGGAAGAAATTCTGAATCCTAATTAAGCCCATGATTTAAAATTGTATATTTTTCAATGCATTTCCTCTCATTATCCATATTCTTTATAACATTATGATCTACGGAAAATAAAAAAAAAAAGTTTCTCCGCTTATATTTGAAAACATGAAAATAGAACTATATTACAAACGCAGATTTGTGATCCGTAATTAGTGCCTATGATGCGAATTGAAATATTCTCCATTGTATTTTATCTCATTATTCACACTACTGGCAACGATAATGAGTAAGAAAAATCATTAAAATAAAAATATAGCTACTATATGACAAACGCAGAATTATGAATCTTAATTGAAGGCCATGGTGTGTACAAGAAGTATTCGTCAATAAATGAACAATGGAAAGCGTTCAAAGGAATGGCTCGTTATTTTATATCTATCGCCACCGAATTAACCACAGAATTAACCACCGAATTTACCTGTGAACCACAACCATCAACATTTTTACGACAGACTTATCAGAGAAGGTGAGAGTATTATTATTACTATTATATTTTTATTTATTTATTTTATTTTACATTTTTTGTCTTTTTTTTTTTTTTGTCTATCAAAGTGTGGGGTTTAGGGTTGCATCCTGCCTCCTTAGGAGTCCATTATTATTATTATTATTAACCAAAACAAAAACTTCTTTCAGTTTTCTTCTGAAGATTGAAAAGAAATCCCACAAATTCAATTTGTAACTTGTTTACTTGTAAGTATTTACATTTTACTAAATGTAAACTAACTTACAAGTAAACAAGTTACAAATTGAATTTGTGGGTTTCTTTTTCTTTTTCTTATTATTATTATTATTATTATTATTATTATTATTATTATTATTATTATTATTATTATTGTACGCTGGAAACAGACCTTCTTTCAAAACAAGTTTATTATGGTGAATTCTGCCATTATTTTTAATAAAATATTATTATTATTATTATTATTATTATTATTATATTATTATTATTATTATTATTATTATTATTATTATTATTATTATTATTATTATTACTGAATGTGCATGAATTCATATAAAAAAAAAAAGATAAAATGGCCATTAGTTGTCTAATCAAGACTTTCAAAAATAATATGTTTATTATTTATGGAAATCAACCTTAAAAATACACAAAAGTACTCAAGAAATTTCTAAATAAGTTTGTAAATAAAAACGCACTGAGTAGTTTAAGAACAGTAAAACTAACTGAACAGAATTCGTTTTGTTAATATTTCTCCCATCAAAATTGGCGAAAATAGCGGGCGCTGCAAAATTCCCAGGCATCATATAAATTAAATTTTTTTTATGCCTGGCGGAAGTAATTTGAAAAATTCGCGCCATGTAAATCTTGCCGTACCTCTCACCCCCCCCCTCCCATGATTCAGGACACCAATAAATCACCGCGTCCCCCAAATATCAGTGATTTATGAGACTATAATATTTCCCCAAATCCTTTCAACTAAGGGAGTCACGATCTAACAATGCAGGTAAACGTCCCTGGTATAAGTGACGAATAATCGTTTTTCACGGGAAGAAAAATGCTGTCATCAGTCTAGTGGATATAATATGACGCGTTGGCATAACTGGGTCGCCACCCTGACGGAATAATCTTTGCCTTTACTGATCATTAATTATACTAAAAATAAAGTGTTAGAGTTTGCCAACAACACTCTCCCCTCAGGAACATTTTATTTTATGGTACTAGTGTTTCAATTTTCGAATGATTCACGTTATAGTTCATACCAACGTGTTGGTACAACTGATTCGTACGCCTAACAGAATAATCTCTGCCTTTACAAATCAATATCTCACGAATAAAGTGAGTCAGAGCCTGCCAACGACACTTGGCAACTTTCTATAGTAGGCGTGCTGTCAATTTCCAAATAATTCACGTTGCTGTTCAGATCAACGTGTTGGTACAACTGATTCGTACGCCTAACGGAATAATCTCTGCCTTTACAGATCAATATACAACGATTAAAGTGAAAGTCATTTCCTGACACCAACTTTTTATACTGTAAACCAGTGTTGTCAGTCTCCAAATGATTCGCAGTTACCGTTCAGACCAACGTGTTGGCACAAACGATCACCAATAAAGTGAGAGGTATTGCATACCATTGACATTCTCCCCTTGACAACCTTTTGAGCACTATACTCTGTTTTTTTTCCATCTGTCCATCCGCCTGTGGTGTTTGCGTATGGTAACACTGCGTCCCGGGCTTTAGATAGTTACATTCAACAATGATAATAATATCCTATTTCAAATATTAACGGTGTAATTAGCATACAATAAATTATTAAAACACTTTTCAGTTGCAAATGTACACACAGATATCCTTTTATTTACCTAAAACTTACACATATCGTAACTATTTAAGGCCCGGGACGCAGTGTTACCATACAAAAACACCACAGGCAGATGGACAGATGGAAAAAAACAGAGTATAGTGCTATTTAAGTTCCCGGTGGGATATTGCCGAGCTGTAACCGAGTACCGAAACTAATCATAGAATCTTGAAAACAATCTCATTGTGTTTCCCACACACCAATTACTCGTCCTTTATATTTAAAAACTAACCTAACTTAGGGGCATGGCAAAAATAAAAATTATAATAATAAATAAATAAAATAAAATGGGTGGTGCAATATCAGTATTGGCTTCCCGGTGATTGACGCTACCGTTCAGAACAATGTGTTGGCACAAGTGATTCCCAAAGCCAACGGAATAATAATCTCTGCTTTACTGATCGATATCTCACGAATAAAGTCGCTGAATACCAACGATAAACTCCCCCTTGGCAAATTTTTATAATGAGTGTTGTCAGTTTCCTAATGATTCGCGTAGCCTTTTAGTCCACTTGCCAATTACTTCAGAAAATCACTTCAGAAAATCCCTGGTCATTAAAGAATATAAATTTGCCCTTATGTTATCTTAACTCTAATATATAAAAATATACAAATAAATAAACATATATATGTGTGTACATAGTATGTATGTGTGTATATATATATATATATATATATATATATATATATATATATATATATATATATATATATATATATATATTATTTTGATACGAAACGAAATGCAAATAGCGTTAGATCATTTTTTCTCAAACAACAAAATACCCTTTTTCTAAGACCATTAAATCACATCCAGAGTAAATAAGATACAGTCCAAGCCAACAGGATCGAAGCACTACCAGAAATTATTTGATATAGGCCTAAACATCATCTCAGAAATTATTTGATATAGGCCTAAGCATCTCTGAAATTATTAGATAAAGGCCTAAGCACTACCAGAAATTATTAGATATCGGCCTAAGCATATCAGAAATTATTTGATATAGGTCTAAGCACTATCTAAGAAACTATTAGATATAGGCCTAAGCATATCAGAAATTATTTGATATAGGCCTATTCACAGCGGGCTGAAATAACACCGTCTCTTTGACACAGGCCATTTCGTACAGCCCACGCGACCAACATGTCTCTACATGTAGGCTTAACCGCCGTTTATTGCCGAAAGGGCCTACTATAACACCATCCATGGTCAATAGACTCTCGGAATAGGCCTCCATTTCGTTTCCCTAATTCGGTGGCTTAGGCTTAGAGAAACAGACACGGCTGGAGGAGCTGAGCACATTATCATGTTAGGGCATTTGGCCTTCCCTTGGATATTGGAGGAAGGAACCAGTCATCCACACAATAGCTATTATACTCTAGCTACCAAAGGTTGAGACTTTCCTACATTTAGCGGCGTTGGCAAGTCTCCTATCTTGCCAAAGGAGGTATTTAATCCTAATCCAAAAAGGTACATTATCAGGATTAACCTCGAGGTTAAGATTAATTCTGAGAGTGGTCAAATTCGAGCGTACTGTCCAGCTATTTGCGGTTATTCAGAAGTGGCTTCGTTTTAAGTAATATACGCCATGTGTATGCATGCTTACGTTAACATATGTACTTATTTAACTAAAAGGTGTATCGTAGTTTGCAATCGAATTGGTCTGTAGTGTGAATCATACCAATGTGGGCACAGTTTTCCGTGTCGAAAATGATGACAATGGTTGCAGGTCCACAATAATATAGTATGTGAGTATATTATGGTCTTTAATGGATATTAAAAGTTCGAACCTAGTACAAGGTTCGAAAGCTTTTAATATCCATTAAAGACCATATACTCACATGCTACATTATTGTGGACCTGCAACCATAATCATACCAATGTTAAGGCATTAACACATTAGTTTTGTTAAAAATGCGAGGCACATACAGTATATCCAAATCGCGTCGAAGCCAAGGACAACATAGTATTTGAATGAAGCCTGTCCGTTGTTTAGTAGCAAAGATACAGAAATCAAAGCAAATAACGCAAAACAGAAGACAATCAGCAGCAAAAATACACTGCAAGCGAAAAATGAAGTAATATTGTTGGGAACAGCCACGCTATTTAGTTTATTTAGAGCAAAGGTCCACATCAGACCTCTTAATTCCCTTCATAACCCTCCCATGTTTACACATTCCCTTAGGCTGATCCTGCTCTCTCTCTCTCTCTCTCTCTCTCTCAGAAATACTATGATACTAATTTCCTCTCATTTAGTTAAATTGAGAAACTTAATAGTTATGACAGGGGACAGAATTAACCTGTCATAATATAATGTTTAAACTTAAATCACTTCTTGTGAACCTGCCTTCTCTGCTCCCTAAAGAGATCATATCTCGAAGTTTAGGCCCAACACTCTTCCCCGTCCCCCTAAAATGTTAAATAAAATAGCCTATTAACGACTAATCGAGCTTCCGTGCCTAAAAATAAGATGTGCTCATCTTGACGTTTTAGGTGACGAACGTAATAAGGTATACGCCTAAAAGTTTACTTTTATATTTAACGTTATACTATATTAATGCTGTATTAAGAAATTCTTTTCGTAAAAACATACGGTTAAAGCTTATTCCTTTGCATTACATTTCGGTATTTTTGTTGATATTACCAATGCTGCCAGATGGTGCCATTTTAAATCTTCGCTGAGGAATAAGGAAAACTGACACATAAACGGTGACAGACAGCGTAATAAGTGAGATGATACACACACACACACACACACACACACACACACACACACACACACACTATATATATATATATATATATATATATATATATATATATATATATATACACACACACACACATATATATATATATATATATACGTATATATATATATATATATATATATATATATATATATATATATATATATATATATATATATATATATATATATATATATATATATATATATATATATATATATATATATATATACACATACATACACATACACAGGTTCATAGAACGGACCTAAATCTAGTAAATGAAAAGAAATTCTAATAAAACATGAAACCTACGGATGCTTCTATATAATGGATTCTAAGAAGCTGAGTCGACACTACAATCCAGCTTACGATGTACAAAATAAATAAATCGCTGTGTAGACGACTACAAGACAGACTAAACAAGCATTTCTTTTGTGATTCCGGGACTTATAACCAGAACAAACAACCCAAATTTCGAAAAATATATTTTGCATAGCTGAATAAATTCTACAACAAACTATCTACGCACACAGCAGCAATTTCCTGTGAAATAACGAATGTAATATATGGTAATTAACGTAACGTGACTAACTCTTCCTTAATAAACCACCACCACCAAAAAAAATTAAAAAAAAATAAAAAAAAACAATACCGAAGACGGGGAGACGGACCCAATATCGGAAGTAAAAAGCTTTATTACCAAAGTACCGTAATAAAATCAACCTCAAAAACCCTCTTGGGGTTCGAGTTCGCCCACCGCGGCTGGGAGGATAAAGCCATTGATCCCGTGAAGTGGCGCCGTTCAAACATTTCGATTTCCACTTTCCAGAATTATACGACGCCTCATTTAAGCGAATGTTTTCACGGGGAGGAACCTTCCTCATTCAACGATTACCTGTGCACACACGCGCACACAGATGCACACACAGACACACACACGTGTATACAAAAACACACACACACACAATCCTTGTTATCCTGGTATTTTTCTTAGCTCACACAGACGGGAGGAGGGAAAAGTGATTAAGTTCTTTCATACTTCTATCTAGTTTGCGAAGGTGGCTGGCGGAGTGGGAAGGGGGGGGGGGGGGGGGGGGGCGGGTTTGGTTGATGAAAGATAAGTAAGAAGTGCTTTTGTTGGCAATAATGAGGAAATAAAATTGATCTCCCCTTATCTTCAATATTTTACGGGGCTTCTTGCTATTGGAATTCGTTAATCGAAATTTAAGGTGGTATCTGATGGGAGTTGTGTATACGGTGTTTCACATGACAGCTCAATAGGAATATGACGATTTTGTAACATGAACTAACACACACACACACACACACACACACACACACATATATATATATATATATATATATATATATATATATATATATATATATATATATATATATTCTATATAGCTATGATATATATACTTATACATATACTATACATATACACTACATATATATATGTATGTATGTGCATTATACACATACGTAGACATACATGCAAATTTATACATATATATATATATATATATATATATATATATATATATATATATATATAATATTATATATTTATATATAAGTTTATATATGTATACATATGCATGTATGTCTATATATATATATATAAAAAATATATATATATATATATGCATATAAAAATTATATATACATGTATGTAAATATATCATAATAATAAGGCAAAAAAAACATAGAAAATCCGCAGAGAAAAAAAATTGTATTTGGGTGAAACGAAATTCGACCTTCTCCTAGATACCACAAATCAGTATTTATATTTTGATATTGGAAATTCTAACGGCAGAATATCCACGAACAATTGAAAGTAACCCAACGTTATTTCCTATCGCAATAATTAAACTATTTACTCAGAAAATTAAATCCTAATTTGAGTGAAAGTAATTTAACTCTGGCAACTTTCTCTCGACTCAAAACAATTACAAAACATGGGGGCAAAACAATGATTATTATGATTGTATGAATACTGAATTACTGAATACAATAACGTCCCAGAGTTTTCAAATTGGTCTCATACGAACTGGAACATAGCAAAGGCTAATGAATTAGATTTGTTAAGCCTGTTCTTTTTAATTATTGGAGCTACAATTACTGTATCAAGGATACAGACTTTGCTGTTAATGAACCAAAGAAAAAATATCCTGTGATAATCCACTCAAAGCAAAAATCCATCGCCTCTGAAGGAACCAATGCGGCTATTGTCACAATAAGTTCTCTTTATAAGAGTATTATAATGAATTTCCTTTTATGATCGATATGACAACTGTCTCAGGAGAAAACAATAAAAACATGAGCCGACTTCGGCGCAATTGAATTTTCTGTACAGGGTAAAATCAAGGACACCAAAAATAGATCATGCTTTCGGTGATCTCGGTATAATGCTGTATGAACCGCGGCCCATGAAAATTTAACCACAGGCCGGTGGTGGCCTTGCGTATATCGTTGCCAGAAGCTTATTATGGATAACTTTAGCCTTAGATGAAAAAAAATAAAAAAACTATGAGGCTAGAGGGCTGCAACTTGGTACGTATGATGATTGGAGGGTGGATGATCAACATACCAATTTGCAGACATCTAACCTCAGCAGTTTTCAAGATATGTTGGCGGACAGAAAAAGTGCGGACAAAAAATAGTTCGGACGGACAGACAAAGCGGCACAATAGTCTTCTTTTACAGAAAACTAAAACAGCGTTGAAGAGTGATGGGAACACAGAAGAGGCCTTGAGAATCGGCAAAAGCGCCGAGTCAAGTTCCGTCTTTTGCCGATAGGTGTCGTTCTCTTCCTTCGACTTTTTTTTTCTTTTTTTTTTTTTTTACTCCTTCAGGCTAAGGTGATGAAAGCTTATGAGATTACCCCTTTCTACGGCTCCTCCATAAACAAAGCTTCCATAGCCACTGAAAACCAACAATTTCACTTTTATTATGCAAATGAGCGTAGGCCAAACAAAAGAACTTATTGAATAAAAAAACTTTAAAAACCTGAGAGAAATATAAATAAACTTATTAGAAAACCCACAACCTGTACAACCCTAACCTTATAAATATACATAATAAAAACCTCTATCAAGTTAAATACATCCATATGGAAGTATATTTATTCATATTTATAAGAAAAATATCACTGCAGAGCCCAGCGATGAAGGCCACTTCCCAAAACTCGCATAACCCTAACCGTATAAACATATGTAATAAAAACCTTTATAAAGTAAAAATAAATAAATATGGAAATATATTCTATAAATATTTATAAACGGAAATAGGAAAGAGTGAGTGAGGTTAATCATTCGTTGCGACCGAACGAGACTTTAATCACTGCCAATGTAACTCGTATTACAGATGTAAATGGAATTCGCGGGTGGCTGATGAGCGCGCGTTAGAACCATGAGAGAGAGAGAGAGAGAGAGGAGAGAGAGAGAGAGAGAGAGAGAGAATGACATTGAAAGCTCGACAGAAAAGAGAAAGAGAGATGCAGGCGGGAGGAAGAACGAGAGAGAGAGAAAGAGAGACATGAGGGAGGGGGAAAGACAGAAACGTGATACATGAAGAGAGAATGAAAAAGAATAACTGAATACATGGATGCCAGAGAGAGAGAGAGAGAGAGAGATGATGATGTGATGATGATGAGGCAGGAGTTAGATAAAAGTAGAGAAAAACACGATCAAGCAGACAGAGAGAGAGAGAGAGAGAGAGAGAGAGAGAGAGAGAGAGAGAGAGATTCTATGCATCATCACTGAACAAAAATTACTTGAAGTGTTTTACTAACAACCGATTAACAAACATCATGAAAGAAAAAATAGGTTGACAGAGCAGCCATTCAACATTTTCCTGAGAAAAAAAAAAACCAATGCCAAAATAAATAAGGTTCATGGCTAAGCAACACTGAAAAGATAATATCTTTTTACTTCATTTAGCTGAAAAATAATAAACCCAACAATTCCGTGCGGAATCTAGAATAAATAATGCAGTAAAATTTACCAGCAGCCAGTATCATATTGTATAAAGTTTATTGTTCAAAACAATGAAACTGTAGCACTGTCAGTGGCCAAATAAAACAAATCTAGTCCTGTCTAAATAGAATGAAATGCAAAACGATTATTAAAAACCACACAAATTATGATTTAATCTGTACGGAAAGTAGTTTTATACGAAAAAATAATTGAACATTTCATAACAGGTTAATGGAATGGAATATGGCCCTTTTGATTGCGTCACCTAGTTAGAAAAAAAAATATGGCCATGCAGGTTTCTATTATGTTCTCAGATGGGAATTTAGAACTTCAAAAGCGAGGGGATGAACAATACATGCTCCATTTGTTTAAAAAATTGGAGATTGGCCTTTTCATTACCCCTAGAGTTATTTGGGGGATCAACGCTCGTATCTCGTTTCAGCCAAGATTCGTTTTCAGATTTTTTTTTGCAGTTCTCGCCCCTCTGAAAGTTAATGTTATCAATTCTGAGTCATTCAGTTCCATGTGCTTAGTCCCCTTAAAAGTTAATGGTTGTAATTCGACTATTTCTTCACTGTGTATGAAAGTTAATGTTTTCAATTTTGAGTATTCAATTCTGTGTAATTCTACCCTGTAACAATTAATAGTTTCAATTCTGAGTATTTCTTCCCCCTGAGAGCCAAGGGTTTCAATTCCGAGTAATTCTTCAACCTGAAAGCCAAGGGTTTCAATTCTGACTACTTCTTATCCCCTCTGCAAGCCAAGGGTTTTCATTTCTGACACTTTCTTCCCTCTGCAAGCCAAGGGGTTTCATTCTGACTACTTCTTCCCTCTGCAAGCCAAGGGTTTCAATTCTGCGCATTTCTTCCTTCTGAAAGTTAATGGTATCAATTCTGAGTATTTTTTCCCTCTGAAATTCAAGGGTTTCAATTCTGAGTATTTCATCACTATAAAAGTCAAGGGTTTCAATTTTGAGTATTCAATTCTGCGTTGTTGGCATCTTTAGTGGTGCCAGACGCACGGTCATGGCTGACTTTAACCTTGAATAAAATAAAAACTACTGAGCAAAAGGGCTGCAAATTGGTGGAGGGTGGATGATCAACATACAAATTTGCAGCCCTCTAGCCTCAGTAGTTTTTAAGATCTGAGGGCGGACGGACGGACAAAAAGCCATCACAATAGTTTTTTTTATAGAAAACTAAAAATGGAATTAAATATCAAAATAGTCATTTAAAGATAACAATGAGAAAAGAAAGATTTCGAGCCATTTAAATTAATGCATCAGTGTACTCCACAACAGTTGTTTTTCCTAAATATCTTCAGATATGATGGACTATTTTTCTATTCGTTTATTAACTGCTATAATGCTTACAACTAATATTCAACAAAATCGAAGGTCGATCCCGATTTTTAATCTTAAAAATAACATCCACATCTCTCCCCATAATTAAAATAAAAGTAACACCAAACGTTCTCTGTAACCAAATAAAAAAAAAAAACGGCTCTCCCTGGTTAATAAAAAAAAAAAAAGACAATCGTTCTAGGTAATTAAAATGTTAAAAATCACATCAACCAACTCCGTTAATTAAAAAAAACTACATCAACCGTTCTCAGTAATTAATTTTACAAATTTCATTAACCATCCTCAGTAATCAATTTTTAAAAATCTACAAAAACCGTTCATAGTAAAAAAAAAACAAAAAAAATTTGATTTTTTTTATCTCAATTTCCGTCCTCCCTAGTTAGTTAATTAAAAAAAAAAAGAAGACAATCGTTCTCGGTAATTAAAATTGTTAAAATCACATCAACCAACTCCGTTAATAAAAAAAAAACATATCAACCGTTCTCAGTAATTAATTTGACAAATTTCATCAATCATCCTCAGTAATCAATTTTAAAAAATATACATAAACCGTTTTCTGGTAAAAAGAAAAAGTAGACAATTTTTTTTCTTCTTATTTCAATCTCCCTCCTCCACTGCCGACGTCTATTGCCAGCTCTCCTGAAAAAAAATGTCGATTGCTCATTTATATTCATTGGATTGGGACTTCCACTATTTGTGCTGCCTCATTATATCCAATTTTGATCCACTAAATCAAATAAGACTTTTCTCTGCACAATTCGCCACAAAATGGAAATGAACTGGAGGCATTTGCCCTACAATTATTTGTTTAGCGCTCTGACAGTTTTCTGTATTATCTCGGTTTTATCTATTTATTTTTGGTAGAGAATTCGGTTTCGTTGACGTGTGTGTTTGTGTGTAAAAACAATCTTATAAATACATCGTTAATTCATTCATTACCTTCCTTCATTTGCAAAAATAAAAAAAAATATCTAATTCATTTATCCTGCGTGGTTGTGTATGCATGTATGTTTGTGTATGCATATGCATATATATGTATATGAACTGATTAATAAAGTAATTCTTAATGAATGAATAAGTAAACACATTATCGCCTCATTCATTACGTTCCTTCATTACCAAAACATTGAAAAAGATTAATATATCTATATATATATATATATATAATATATATAAGTATATATATATAGATATAGAGTAGAATATATATATATAGATATATACTATATATAGATTCTATAAATATGTATATACATATATATATATACATATATATATATATACTATATAATATATATATATATGATATATAGTATATATACTATATATATATATAATAATATATATATATACTATATATATATATATATATATATTTATGTTATATATATATATATATATAGTTATATATATATAGATGTACATAATATATATATATATAGTATATATATAGTATATATACATATATATATATATATCTCTATATATATATATATATATATACTATATATATATATATATATATATATATCTATAAATTTTGGATGGCAGCATGGATTATACAAGGGTTTTGTATTACCATTCAAATGTTCCTACTTCTAGAAGAAAATTTTTTTTTAAAAAGGTAACAATTCTCGAGTTTCAGCTGATTTCACTCAAAGTAGAGGTCTTCCAAACACTCCCCTCTCCTGCAACGAATAGCAAACCCCACTCCCTTACCCCTCCCCTCCTACAACTAACCCCAACCCCACTTCCCTTCCTCCTCCCATCCTGCTAAAAACCACCAACCCCCTCCCTCTCCTACAACAAGACCGCCAACCCCAATCCCTTCCCTCCTCCACCTCCATCAAAAATCCACCAAACCTACTCCTTTCCCTCCTGCAAAAATCAACCAACACCACTCCCTCCCCCTCCTCCGCAAACAAACCCCTACCCCTCCTCTAAACCGCTCCCTTTCCCACCGAACCCAGTTCTCTATAAAGAAAGAACCACTGGGAGATTTTTAGGAATTTCTTTATACCTCACGATGTCTGCGTTTTGTATAAAAATGCCAAATTGAGGAGAGTAATATTCATTTGAATACGAAGTGACAAATGAAAGCAAGAATGATAATAGTGATAACAATAGCAACAAGAATAATAAGAAACATATTTCTAATAACTGTTTTTCTCTGCTTAAAATACAACTGTTCATTAAAAAAAAAAATAACGAGCTTTCAGTATTAAGGTGATTATTATGCATCCTGTTAATTCACATTCCTTCAAATAATAATAATAATAATAATAATAATAATAATAATAATAATAATAATAATAATAATAATAATAATAATAATAATAATAATTTTTATTGAATTTAATTGCTGCTAAAAGACCATTACTTTCAACTGAATAGCATAGTATCAACAACTGAATTTTGAAAAAATATGCTTAAATGAAGGGTTTTATTACTAAATATAATAATAATAATAATATAAAATAATAAGAATAATAATAATAATAATAATAATAGTCCGTCTCTCCTCTCGGTGACTCGACAAAAAATCCCTCCTTTTTTCCTTTCACGTTGATTAATTAAGACGGCTGTTCGAGATCATTTCTAATTTGGGAATGATTATCTCGCGGTGGAAGGAAGGATGATTACTCCGCCTCAACGAGAATTATAATATGTACTCTCAGTCAGTATCTTTTACTTTCTCATTGCTGAATGATGAGAAGCTCGAGGTGGAGATTTGTCTCTGATTTTTTCAGTTTTTCTTTTTTCTCTGCTCAAGTTTGTGGCTTTGGCTTTCAATTCGTGGCTCATTAGGAATCTCCGTATAGTAAAATAGTCGTGTTGATGTTCCTATCTATGTTAAATAAATTATATATATATATATATATATATATATATATATATATATATATATATATATATATATATATATATATATATTATATAGTATACATACATACAGATTTATACATACATATATTTATATAAATACATATGTATATATACATATATATATAATATATATATATATATATATACATATATATATACATATACATATATATATATATATATATATACTATATATATATATATATATATATATATATATATATATATATATATATATATATATATATATATATATATATATATATATATATATATATATATATATATATATATAATACTATATATATATATATATATATATATATATATATATATATATATATATATATATATATATATATATATATATATATATATATATATATATATATATATATATATATATATATAATATATATATATATATAAATATATATATATATATATATATACTATATATATATATTTATATAATGTTACTTGATGCTTACCTTACCTGAGTAATAAGGGGAAGTAACGCATATGTACCAAAAGACTTTCCCATCTAAACAAAATCTCTGACTAATTGCGGCAATTACTTACATCTAATAATGCATTACATCACCTCACCTCACATACACAACCAACCAACATTACCTCCGAATGCATCCAGCGCCAAAAACAAATCGCCAGGACAGTTCATAGAAATTCAACGAAAAACAAATACTTTTGAATTTAAGGCAGTAAAGTTTAATGCGCTGTATATAACTTCTAAACTATTCGCCTGTTTCCTGCAGGTTTCGCCCTCGGGGGCGGGGGGGGGGGGGGGGGGGGGAATTGGATTTCAGGGGCGTAAATGATTGCTCTCTCTCTCTTGTTGTCCTACTTTCGCCCGATTTTATCTTCCTTCTTTCTTGTTATTCGGGTCCGTGAATGACTACCCTGGCTGTCATGAATTATTTAGCTGCTCCTACTGTGGAGGACGCAGGTATTTTCTGTCTTTATGCCAGGGGTATTAAATAATGCTGGGCTACTCTGACGAATAAAGGTAAACAACAACGGAGGTATGTAAAAACACATACAAAACATATGCGTGGGTTGCGTATTTGTTTTAGTGGGGGTAATGTTGCATCGGTATAGTATTTTCTGAGTTTTACATGGAAAAGCCAAAATCTGCTCTGATAAGATATATATATATATATAATATATATATATATATATATATATAATAGTATATATATATATATAGTGCTTCAGCATTCAATTATAAAAAAGTCCAGAAGGAGTCCATGATACTATATTTAAAAGGCCAAGTTTATTTCAAATGAGACGTTTTGCACAACTGTGTGCATCATCAGGTTCTGTGAATAAAATACAAAGACATATTAAAATCCATATAAAGTTAAAAGGAATTCACAATTTTAAAAAATAAAAGTCTAAAAAAAGATTAAAAAGAGCAGTAAATAAAAAGAGAGACTACTAAAAACACCAACCGTCCATGATCAGAGGTGAAGATGGAATGAGTTACAGTTGGCAGAGAGAAGCGACGACAACTATGCCAGGTACAGAGGTGACGAGGACAAATTACCGTTTAATGAGGGCACCAGTCTTTTAATATATAACGACTCAAGCGTTGTTAGTGGTCAGGATGTTTTTACATAATCAATTATTGTAAAATGTTTCTTTTGTAATTTCAGTCTTGCATATTATTGAGTGGTTTCTGATATTGGAAAATTCTGGTTGTTTTATCCTTTGACCTGTACGGAAGCTAAAGCCCAAATGGCTACAATATCTGACCCTCAGCAACCTCCGAGTCGATCCAACGTAAGAGCCCGGACATCCAGGGCATGTGAGTTTATAAATAACGTTGGATCTCATGAAGGGCTGAAGGCGATCTTTAAAAGTTAAAAACGATCGAATAGTGCAAGGAGTTACTCGACACAAGCCTGACTTTAAGACACGGAATTTCCTGTTTCAATTATACGAGTGAGGTTTAAGATAAATTTTGAATCTGAAAAATACGGAACAGTAGCATAAAATATTTTCTTCGGTACATCAAAAGTAGTTGTTGAGTGGATGCAAGAATTTGTTAAGTACCTTGTTGGTGATTTTATGTACTAAATCTTGTGGAAATGAATGGCTTTGAAAAAAGTTGCCAAGAAAGACATTTCATTGTGAAATATTTGCCATGAGGAAGAATATTTGAGAGCTCTATTAATTAGCGTATAGATGGTGTTGAGTTTAAATGAGTATTGGCAAGAGCTATAAAAGTTATTGGTTAAACCCGTATTAGTCCGTTTTCTGTATACTGCCGTGTGGTGAATTCCGAGTTATTTCTCGTTACCTTAATATCAAGATATGGAAGGCTGCCCTCGCTCTCTACCTCCATAGTAAAATTAATCTGCGAATGAGCGTTATAATGAATTCTAAAAACAAGGAGCACGGCCATGAATGTCTAAATAAAGCAAAAGTATCATCCACATATCTTCGATATAAAAATGGTTTAAAATTAGGGTCACAACCGTTTAAAAGTTTTGATTCTAAATCAGACATAAAAAAAGTTAGCAAAAATAGGGCCTAAAGGAGACCCCATAGCAACTCCATCGACCTGCGAGTAGAGTTGTTTATTAAAAATGAACATCGAATCTTGCACAGCAAGATCGAGAAACTGTTTAAAAGTCAACCAGGTCAAAAACATGAAAATGTGTATCATCATCAATAAAATTTTTGTCAAGTATAACTATTAATAGTATCATTTAGTGGACATTTGTAAAGAGGGACTCAACGTCGAAGCTGACCATGTAATAGTCCCCATCTTGCTTAGTGATTAATTGCTGGAATTCATAGCCGTTTCTTAAGGAATATTCATTGTTACTTAATTCAGACAGTAATCCCGTTAAAAATTTAGAGATAGAGAAAGAGGGGCTATTATATGCAGCCATAATTGGTCTAAGTGGCAAGTCAGGCTTATGTATTTTTGGTTGTCCATATAGTATGCTAAATGACGAACCAATAACAAACAGTTGTTGATAGATAGTTTCATTTATAATGTTGTCATTTTTTAATTTTTCTAAGAAATCTGTTGATCTATCTTCCCTCTTATATATATCAAGAAATGTTGGTTCACCATGAGACTTAAACTTCGTACAGTCAGATAAGATATTTTTCCATTTTCTGACATAATCATTTTTGTTCAAAATAACAACTCCCTTGCCTTTATCAGGTTTACATATAACAATATCTTCTCTCTCTTAAGTTTCAACAGTATTTTCAAATCATTTGGTCTAAAAAATGGTGTCCAGTTAGTTTTAAGATTGAGGTAAGTTTTATGAGTTAGGTTGGAAATTTTCTGTTGAAGATTACCTATATTTTGATTAAAATCTAACTTCATCAGTCTTTGGAATAACATCTCAAAAGTAAGAAAAATCTGGCATAGTTGGGTCTAAAAGACGGAAGGAAGAAATCTCCAACCAAAAGAAAGTAAAAACTCTTCTCTCTTTGATAAAAACATAGTCAGAGTAGTTAAAATACACTTGTTTCTTAGCTGGTATTCAGGAATACAACACCAAGGTTCAACAATTTTCTTTGATGTCTACTAAAAATATCAGAAATATAATTATTAATAAAATTACAAAACATTCTTTGGTATAGTAAACGGTCTAGCATGGATAAATCATCGTATAATAACTTCTTGAGTTGTTCCGTATCAGTGGATAGTTTCTTAATAGCAGCAATTTTACAATCAATTTCTTTCATCAATAGAGTCCTGAGCGTATCCTTATAGAAGTCGGTATGTATAGCGTGGATTTGTACAGTTTAAAGCGGACGAATTTTGGAAAGACATCATTCAACTGGCAGTATTGAAGAAAGTCCAAATCAGCCTTCGCCTTTTCCAGTCTAAGCGTTGTTTTTTTCAAGTTTTCGTGACGTAGAGATAGTAATGGACGGATAGCGGTGCTTCAGCAGTTGAGAAAAGTGTTGAATTCCTCGGAGTCGGAGACGAAAGGCAAACAGGAGGACGAAGAAGAGCTTCAGTATCATCTTTGGACAATATACGGTGCTTCAGCATTCAATTATAAAAAGTCCAGAAGGAGTCCTGATACTAATATTTAAAAGGGCCAAGTTTATTTTCAAATGAGACGTTTCGCACAACTGTGTGCATCATCAGTCTGTTAATAAAATACAAAGACATATTCAAAAATCATATAAAGTTAAAAGGAATTCACAATTTTAAAAAATAAAGTCTAAAAAAGATTAAAAAGAGCAGTAAATAAAAAGAGAGACTACTAAAAACACCAACCGTCCATGATCAGAGGTGAAGATGGAATGAGTTACAGTTGGCAGAGAGAAGCGACGACAACTATGCCAGGTACAGAGGTGACGAGGACAAAATTACTGTTTAATGAGGGCACCCAGTCTTTTAATATATAACGACTCAAGCGTTGTTAGTTGGTCAGGATGTTTTACATAATCAATTATTGTAAAATGTTCTTTTGTAATTTCAGTCTTGCATATTATTGAGTGGTTTCTGATATTGGAAAATTCTGGTTGTTTTATCCTTGACCTGTACGGAAGCTAAAGCCCAAATGGCTACAATATCTGACCTCAGCAACCTCCGAGTCGATCCAACGTAAGAGCCCGGACATCCAGGGCATGTGAATTTATTAAATAACGTTTGGATCTCATGAAGGGCTGAAGGCGATCTTTAAAGTTAAAAAACGATCGAATAGTGTAAGGATTACTCGACACAAAGTGACAAACTGCTACTATGGAGGTAAGGAGTTACGATATCAAAGTATGATGGCCGTAAAATCGTTTTCGTCTCTCTCTCTCTCTCTCCTCTTTTGCAGATAAGTTTTTTATTCTTTTTTTTCCAGATGCGATTGCATAATGATATTGAAAATAGAATTGGAAGTTCATCGCGTGCACGTTGTATTTCAGTCAATGTGCCGAAAGTGATCATTTAAACTTATGTGATGGTCTACAATCTTTTTATTTCTCTCCTCTTCTTATACAGAAGTTTTTGGATATGATGTTATGATGTCACTAAATATCAAGTAAGGAGTTCAGTGTACTATAAAAGTTCTAATTCCGTACATCTGCCGATAGTGATAACTGAATTATATTTATGGAAATAATAAAGAAATCAGATGGGAAGAAACGGCATTTGATGTCAATGACATGAAAAAAAGTTTCAAATCATGAAACGTTCGAGGAAAAAAATGAAGAGATGAAACGAGGAAGTTTGAAAGCTAAAGATTGAATTTAGAACCGATTACTCTGGACCAAAACGCTGAAATCGAGACACCTGGTTCTTAAGTTACTGAGTGAAGTCTGGAACAAACTACTCAGAAACTTCCGTCTTTAGAATGTACAGTTTATTCATAATCGAACTAATTTTCTAGCTGTTCAACCAAGAATGCAGGCTACATAATCGAGTTGAAATAATGATATTTTATAAACACTAATAGAACCATATCAAACGCCGTTTTGACATTCATTCTTTTTGGTAATGTTCCTCTACCTAAACAGCTTGACAAAAAATTCTGTTCGCCCCACATTTAAAGGCTCACATTATCCACAAGAGAAATATTTCATATTAACCACGAAGCAGAAGAGTTCATTCCACTGCTTAGGGGAATGGAACACGAAATTGAGACAAAAAACCCAAGCGGTGGGACCTACGAGGTCATTCAGCGCTGAAAAGCAAATAGAAAGTAAAAGAGGTTTTAAAGGAGTGATAGGACACCAAGAAAAAAAAAACTCGCAGCTGCATCATGAAAATATTGTTAGGAGAGAATATGAGCGGAGGTATAGTAAAAAAGAATAAAAGGGGGTTGCAGCTAGGTGTCGAAGTCATCCTGCAAAGAACCTTAAATAATGCCTACGGTGTATCGCGTGAGGTGCACTGATGGCATTACCCCAATATAGGGTTCTATTGTTTTGAAGAACGCTGAATAAAGATGACTGAATCTCAACATGCAGTCTCTCCAAGACAGAAATTCATTAACCAGATCTTGACCAACTTCATCTAAAGCAGAAAAATCCAACCACCGAAGCAACAGTCCCAATAAACTATTTAGCTCTGAAGCTTCTTGTATTCAATAGCAAACTAATAATAAAAAGGTAAGATAACGAAATATGGCAAGAAAATAAACTACAATGATAAGTTTCAGATGTGAAAAGGATACAGAGCAAATCTTTTGTTTACTATACGTACAGCGCAGGCAAATGGCGATGACTATGAAAAATGTGAGTGACAGAACCCATTAACCGGCGATAAACATCTCCTCCTCCTCCTCCCCCTCATCCCTTTTCTCCTCTTGCTCAACCTCCTCCTCCTCCTCCAAGGGAAGAAGAAAAATCTGCAAACAAATGCAAATAAAGGATCGTTGAGCTCCGGACCCCAAATATATTAGAGTAAATCCACGTTTGAGAGCAAGCATACACTTGCTTAAATTCAAGCAAATAAACTTCTCAAATGTCTTCCAGTTAACAATGTAGAACATTTACACTGAAATATATATATATATATATATATATATATATATATATATATTATATATATATATATATAGATATATATATATATATATATATATATATATATATATGATAGATAGATAGATAGATAGATGATGATAGTAGATAGATATATATGATATATATATATATATATATATATAATATATATATATAATATATATTATATACTAGATAGATATGATAGATAGATAGATAGATAGATGATATATGTTCTATATATATATATATATATATATATATATATATATATATATATATAGTATAATATTATATATATATATATAATAGATATATATATATATAATATATATATATATATTATATATATATATATATAATATATATATATATATATATATATATATAATATATTATATATATATATATATATAATATATATATATATATATATGTATACATACGTACAGTTGGAGACAGGTTTCCCTGGTACACCGTCTTGCGAGACTTCGAAAAATTACATGGTACAGTGTTTGACTGAGGGAGATGGGGGGAGAACCCCTTCTCTGCTAACAAGAGTTCCACCAATAAGTTCTGGAGTTCGTTTGGTGGGCGGAGTTATTAGGAATGGTTGGAGAAAGACACACACACACACACACACACACACACACGGAGTAAAGAAAAAAATCTGAGCAATTTATATCGTTGTAATGAAGATTGTTGTCTCACTTGTACGTAATATAAGTTTGTTTCATTAAGGTTCCATTTAACTTTCAGCCAAGACGTTTATCTTACAACCGTGTCTATTATTATATATCGGTCATATTCATTACACAATACTTAAAATTGATCAACATTTTAAAGTTATATTGGGATTGCCGAAAATCACGAACATCATAACAGGATAGTTTAACCTTATCACGTAAGCCAAATTAAACAGCATTGGTTGCAGTGCGTTTCCTCTCTCTCTCTCTCTCTCTTATACTAGCTAACATATGTATCTCTCCTCAGCTATACTAGCTAACTTAGTGATAAAAAAAATCCCTGCGCTCACTATGCAGTTCTGATATGTCATTAGTGTATTCAGGAGAGGATCAGTGACCCCATATCGAAGATTGCCCTTCCTGACAATACCCATAAGCATAACAAAGCAAAGAAATTTCTCATCTCTGATACTGTAATGTCATAAACTCTTGTTCCCTTGAGTGTTCGCTTGATATATTACCCCATTTCATAACATGAAATTAACGATTGGATCTCTCTACAGTCAGTTCCATTATAGAATTACTAAAAAAAGAAAATAAAAAACTTTATTCCTGATATACTATTATCAAAATCGCAGGTGCGCGACAATTTTACCGAGACAACTCAATCGACTATCTAACTTTGTTCATGGTCGAGGTCGGCAAGGGCCAACCACCCACCGGTGTGGAATTATGAAGGTGCACCTCAAATATTACTGTGGTGTTGGAATGGCTGTGGATACCTGTAATCTAACCAAAATTATAATATGGAGACGAAATAGATTTAAGAAGAAACTTTCATATTAAATAAGCAAGATTAAATAACCATGAACAATGTAACATATCCACCAATCATTCAGCATAAACAACTTACGCAAGTCGTTCAAGTTCCCACTCTTCTCCCACCTTCTTATCCACAACTGTACACTGTTTAAAAAAACCCCGTAGTTTTAATCAGAAAATTACCGTAAAAATATACGGTTTCCAGCCGTATTTCAGAAAACGGGTGGCCATCCGTTTTATCGTAAATTGTTAATATCTTTTACGGTCATTTACCGTAATACCATTGCTATGAGACCTCCTACCCAAAATTACGGTCGCAGGCCCGTATTTGAGGGATAGTCCTTATCATAATAGTTCATATAACTTAAATATTTTCTGACAGAATTGTGTTAAATGTTAAGACTAAGCCTGTATGAAAAATTAAAAGCTTAAAATTTTCTACTAAATCATTAAAAATACAATATTGTAGAAGTTATTAGTTTTATTAATTATCGCATTGGCATCTGTCCATATGAAGTTGCCATCCGCTACCATCCCACGTAACTACAGAATTATTAGTGTATTAATATAATAATATACTTGTACATTTACCATTTCCAACATTACGTTTTATGAAACGGGCAAAAAATAAAAATTCCACTGTATATTCAAAGGACCAAAAACATCATATATACTACGATTATCCCGATCAGATACGCATTTCGCAATGCGTGTGTTTTTCATTTCTGGCGGGCGGAGGCGCCGAAACAAAACAACACTTGAAAACAACGAAAATCCCCTCAGCTGTCTTCTTGTGGTTTCATCTACTGTATGAAGAGTGAAGTTGTGAACAGCATCAGGTGAGTTTTAAGACCAGGTGTATGCTTTTGTATTTTATATGATAAAACTTTATTGTAGTTGCGGCCTATAATAAGATTAGATTAGGACTTTTGTATGAAGACCCTGCCTCCGTCAACGGTTCGCGGGACGAGTATTTCCCCCCTTATATAACCTGTATATTTAGATGGCAATAAATAATCCAGGACTAGTAAGTACAATTACCATACATTGTTTATTGAAGCTATATATATATATATATATTATATATATATATATATATATATATATATATATATATATATATATATATATATATATATATAATATATATATATAGATAATATAAAATAATATATATATATTATATATATATATTATTATATATAATAATATATATATATATATATAATATATAATATATATATATATATATATATATATATATATATATATATATATATATATATATATATATATTATATATATATATATATATATATATATATATGATATATATATATATATATACACCATATATACTACATATATGTACATATATATACATATATATACATATATATACATATATATACTATTATATATATATATATATATATATATATATATATATATATATATATATCCATATATATATATATATATATATATTATATATATATATATATATATATATATATATATATATATATATATATATATATATATATATATATATATATATATATATATATATATATATATATATATATATATATTATATAATATATATAATATATATATATATATGTATATATATATACTATATATATATATATACATATATATATAATATATATATATATATTATATATTATATATATATATATATATATATTATATATATATATATATCATATATATATATATATATATATAGATATATATATAGTATATATATAGTATATATATCATATAGTAGGTATATATATCCATTATATCATATATATATATATATAATATAATATATATATATATATAATATATATAATATATAATATATATATATATCATATATGTATACATACGTACAGTTGGACACAGGTTTCCCTGGTACACCGTCTTGCGAGACTTCGAAAAATTACATGGTAAGTGTTACTGAGGGAGATGGGGGGAGAACCCCTTCTCTGCTAACAAGAGTTCCACCATAAGTTCTGGAGTTCGTTTGGTGGGCGGAGTTATTAGGAATGGTTGGAGAAAGACACACATACACACACACACACACACACACACACACACGGAGTAAAAAAAATCTGAGCAGTTTATACCGTTGTAATGAAGATTGTGTCTCACTTGTACGTAATATAGTTTGTTTATTAAGGTTCCATTTAACTTTCAGCCAAGACGTTATCTTACAACCGTGTCATTATTATATATCGGTATATTCATTACACAATACTTAAAATTGATCAACATTTTAAAGTTATATTGTATTGCCGAAAATCACGAACATCATAACAGGATAGTTTAAACCTTATCACGTAAGCCAAATTAAACAGCATTGGTTGCAGTGACGTTTCCTCTCTCTCTCTCTCTCTTATACTAGCTAACATATATATCTCTCTCTCAGCTATACTAGCTAACTTAGTGATAAAAAAACTTCCTGCGCTCACTATGCAGTTCTGATATGTCATTAGTGTATTCAGGAGAGGATCAGTGACCCCCATATCGAAGATTGCCCTTCCTGACAATACCCATAAGCATAACCAAAGCAAAGAAATTTCTCATCTCTGATACTGTAATGTCATAAACTCTTGTTCCTTGAGTGTTCGCTTGATATATTACCCCATTTCATAACATGAAATTAACGATTGGATCTCTCTACAGTCACTTCCATTATAGAATTACTAAAAAAAGAATAAAAAACTTTATTCCTGATATACTATTATCAAAATCGCAGGTGCGCGAAACAAAAAATTATCGCCACCAATCCTTTGCCCCACACAGGACACCTGGTTTTTGACGTTTCTGACAACCTCCTAGGCCACCCTTACCTCCCCCCTCCCCCGCCGCAGTTCATACAAATGGAAGACGAGCAGTGCAAACGGCCAGCAAGACCTCTAATAAGGCACTAAGTAATACAGAACCTATATCGATACAAATAAGCTATGAAGGCGCGCAAAATTAAAAACTTAAGAACGTCACATGACGTAAACAACAAGTGTGTGGGACGACTTCTGCAACACGTCATATGACGTGGTTGACCTTTTAAGGGTTAACTTTTTTTTTTTTCTAAAATTATGTATGCACAATGATATATTATAGACTATATATTTCGTTGACCTCAGGTGATAGGTGAAGTCATTGGGCTTTCCTTATAGTGGCTGACATAGAGAGAGTAATCATCTACTGAATTGAAAGTTACCTTTTGAAAAAGTCCCACAGCATATGGACCCCTATACTCAGAAACGTCAACGACGGTAAAAAAATATGCCACATTTTACTCTTGTTCATATAACTTAGGTTTTACACCAAAGATACATTGAAAAAATATCAGTAGGATATAAAGCATTACATTTCAAATAATGGAAACTATTTTAATAGACTTCAAGAAGCTAATAAGCGAAAATAAGTGGCGAAGTATCATATCTGTATCGGCCACACCACCAGAGAACAAAGTATACAGGGTTAAGGCATTTTGCCAATACTGTTACCGACCTCACTGTATGATATCAGTGCTAAGCGAGTCATTCAGTTCTATAATTCAATGCTGTTAACAAGAAACGGTGATTAGGAAGACATAAAAAAAACATGTGAGGCCTGAGTAAGTAGGAAAGTTTACTGCAAAACTCTCAATCTTGTATGGAGGTAGTATGCCTTTTTTTTACATATACTTCGAATATTATATCAAGAATATCATGGTTATAATAAAACTTATTGTGAATTATGTTTATTAAAACATATAATCAAATAACTAGTGAGAACAAAATGAGAACATTTTTAGGTCCTATTACAAAAAAATATAACATTTATATTATACAATCGAATACCTTGAAAATCCACCCTCTCTCTCAGTCACTTCCTCAATCCGTCGGGCATCGAATGAACAAGGTTGAAAATTCGCTGCAGTCTCCGTCTACAAATTTCCACTGAGAGTTGATGTGAGCCATGAGTGCTGTGTTGTTCTCCTCATGTTCCATTTTTCCATATGTTCACCATCTGGGCCCACACGTGGTTCAATCCCACATTTATATCAGATCCTTTGCTCGGCCATTCAAGAAGCAGGAGGTTATCCTGTCTGGCAAACCACTCTTGAGCAACGTGAGCAGTGTGAACAGGATGGGCCCTAGTGGGAAGGGAAAATTCCTTTCTCGTAATGAAGGCAAGAAGGAGGTTTGCAGCAGCTCAACATACTTAGCTTGCTGTAAATCGCCCCTCGATACGGAACACATCACCCATACCATGCAGACACACCCAGACCCCATACGTTGCAGGTGACATGGCCAGATCGAACCACCTCAACGATGTTACGGGGTTCATATCTGAATGAGAGAAAAAAATGGTGGGGGTGTATAATATAAATCATATATATATATATATATATATATATATATATATATATATATATATATATATATATATATATATATATATATATATATATATATATATATATATATATATATATATATATATATATATATATATATATATATATATATATATATATATATATATTTATATATATATACCTTTGGAGAATTTAAATTCTCAGTGATGAACAACACAAAGAATTCTATTGTGTAATTATTTATTTAATATATTATATTTGAGGAAAAAAAGAGCAAATGATGCCACTGTCCCTTATCTAATATTTATCTCAGAAATAGCACTCTTATTTATGTTAACTCCCTTTGTATATTTTTTGACAGTTCACTTCCGTGGAACAAAATCTGAAGATTAATAATTAATATAAAGAAGAATGCAATGATAATTGATGCAAGTAAGGATTTTCCTTATCATACAGAGTTCTATTTGTTCGCCAACAATGCAGCTTCCCATGCGATGTGGACGAGAAGCACATCTCGTAGTAAACAATGACCCTGACCCCAAAAGTCCAACCAAACCCTTATCCAGCATGACGTTGGGCAAAATCAAGCCATCCCAGCAGACGCGGGAGTCTGCGTCGTACTGTCATCGATGACACTTCTAAAGCAAGGTCTTCATGAATGGCCTCGGCGTTGGTTAAGGGTTGCTCTCGAGCTGCCCTGATATGGCGTCATCCTCAGCTGGGTAGTTTTCCGTGGACCCCCTGGCCTAGCTAAGAGAACATTATCTTAAATTGTTAACTTATAATTTATATAACATCGCAATGAATTCTAGATTCTTCGAATTTTGTACTCGATGGATTGATCATAATTTAGTAAACATGGCTGTATATTTTTGGTTTCAAAAGCATATCAAATAGAACGAGATTACATATATCCATAATATTCTCAATCTGGTTGGTGGTTATTAAAACTGTAAATCATTCCTGAGCCATCACTGAAATGACATTTATTAAATAAACTATAGCTATCAAAAGACACACAATGACTGTGACGGGGTGGGCACAAATAAAATGCTCTTATAGGCTTAATTTTACCGAGACAACTCAATCGACTATCTAACTTTGTTCATGGTCGAGGTCGGCAAGGGCCAAACAAACCACCCACCGGTGTGGAATTATGAAGGTGCACCTCAAATATTACTGTGGTGTTGGAATGGCTGTGGATACCTGTAATCTAACCAAAATTATAATAGGGAGACGAAATAGATTTAAGAAAGAAACTTTCATATTAAATAAGCAAGATTAAATAACCAGGAACAATGTAACATATCCACCAATTATTCAGCATAAACAACTTACGCAAGTCGTTCAAGTTCCCACTCTCCTCCCACCTTCTTATCCCACAACTGTATACCGTGGTGGGGGGGGACACACCAACATCACGTGCAATGGCTCGTATCGAGAAACCTTTGTCGCGTTAAGTGACAATTCGTCCTCGCAGCGCCAGATTTGTGTCCCTTCGATTCATGGTGAGTGGTTTATGAAGTCTGACCCATTTAAAAATTTCCTCTGCTGACGACCTCACCTCCGTTGGATTCAGACTCTGTTTCGAGTCGAGTAAAACAATACCATGATTCATATATCATTATATCGTTCCTTGATTGTAGGATTAGCCAATGGGATCATAATCACCATGGTATGAAATAAAGATACTACTGTTAAATATAATATGATCACATAATTATTGTTCTGTTAATATATTTACATTGAGAACTGAATACTCGTTGAGCACTGCTTCGTAAAATGAGCTCGGTTAAAAGTGTTCGCGAATTCTCTAACCTATTTCTCTGTAACTAAGATTCGTATAAGTACGAGATTTTGCTATTGTTGTACTACACCAGTACCGTAATTTATAAGAGTATCATGAGTCACAAAATTATAAAGAATAAACACGTGTCCTGTAGGAAGAGGCCAAAAGGCTCGATTAGCCAGAAATGGATATGAACACAACAGTATAAAAAAAAAAAAATCGCCTTACCCTCTCCCTCCACCCCCCTTCCACCCCCCTTCCTCTTCCTTCCCTCTACATCTCCTTCCCCCCTCCCTCTCTCTCTCTCTCTCTCTCTCTCTCTCTCTCTCTCTCTCTTCTCTCTCTCTCTCTGAATTTTACTTCAGTTTGTTTAAGTATATTTTGTACGATTTTTGTATATATCCATCTATCTAATCTAATAATAATAATTTACAATATTGTTTATACCTAACGATTCACTCGGTTGGTTACCTGCCAGCAAGGCTGGCATTACGGTACGGTACTGCAACGGTTGATATTTAGCCTATGTGTACGGTACGGAATTACGCAACGACAATTTTACCAAAGTACGGTACGGTATAGTTCAGGTACGGAAAAAATTTGCAAATTCCGTACCGTACTACCTTACCTTAGGCATGGATATATTACTTTTGGTCTACGTTGAAAACAAGGGAACAATATTAATTAATTATTAATAATAATAACCAGTAATATAGCATTTTTTCAGTTTTTTTTACTATCATTCTTAGCATCAGCAGCAGCAGCATAGTAGTAGCTATTACTATTTTTATCTTAAGGTCACATTGTTTTTTTCTTTCTTTAGTGACTATTGACTTGGGTAAGGAGTAAATGATTATAATTATTAGAGTGAGAGATATCTGCATGTATGGTGGAGTAGTAGAACGATAGATACTGTGATTAATGGTAAGCTACTGTTATACGTTGTGTTGGTTACCTCCTTCGCAATCTTCATTTGGACTCAGGGCATCAGCCATATGATTGTATTACGAAGGTGAAGAAGAAATGGCCGCCTAGGAACATAACTGTCGGCATGGTAGCAGAAATCAGTTTGTCACGCAACTTTTCAACTTTTTTTTAGCAAAGAGAGAGCCGCCAACATTGCCTACAGATTGGTTTGAATAGGTAACTGGTTACAGTTGCTCTATGCGTTACAAATAAAAATTGAGCATTTTTACCGGACATTTCATTTGAGTTAAAGCCTTGATTTGTTATACCGAAAATATTTAGCAAAATCTCGTACTGATACCATCTTCATTACAGTGTTATTGACCAAAAACGTGACTGCACTGTCTGTGAAACCCCCAGTAAGAGAGCTTTACCAATTACGAATAAAACATTACCTTTTATCTGAAATGTTTTTAAATATACGTTTTGAAGTTAACTGTAATGCGGTTGTTTTTTTATTTATACTTAATTATAATTGTAATTGTAACTGAAAAGATCAAATAATAAAGTACTTTATTTGAAATTGTTATCCTAGAGCAGCCCTCTTACTTTTCGAGAACTCGTTTTAACCAAATGCAACACAGAGATATTTTGAGTCGCTACCCAATTTATTTATTATATTATTAAGGGAGAATCTTAACAAGCCAGCTACCAATTCTAAAAAAAATTTTATTCCATTATTTCCTTTTTTTGTGCAAAAAGTTTTTGTGAAATTTTTTTCAATATTTAAGATTTATATTTCAGTATTATTGAAGTTGTAATTGTAATTCAATAACAGGTCAGATAATTATGATTCTAATTGTAATAGACATAAAGCAAACTTAATTACCCCTAACCAGCTTATATTACATAAGATATGCGACAGTAGCTACTTCATACGAAATGGATGAGCATAAAATAATGGGAACAAAATCAAAAAAAAAAAAAAAAAATTTTTTGCATACATGGGAGAAAAACTGATTAGAAATTAGTGATTTTTCCACTACACTTCGGCTTCTCTCGGGGCACCTGTGAATTGTTCAATCTTTTAATAAATAACGACTTTATCTTTCTCGGGATCT